>NC_057804.1:509444933-509724933 GCF_018294505.1 Triticum aestivum
AGGTGTAACCATATCTCTGCACAAAATATTTTAGTGCTTCTCTGCTCTGTCAGTTACTACATCTGTATATGACATTTAACTGTCTGGGGCTACTCCACTTGCTTTTTGCATGACTTTCATAGTTACTAAATTTATTTTAAATTGTTTCAGATGTCTAATCTCTCAGAGCCCTCAAAAGAAGATGGTTCAATCGAGAAAACTGGAGCTTGGAATAACACATGGAGCACTCTTCTGCGCCATGCTTCGGTCTATGGTGTGGCTGCTGGTTATTGTCTGTCAGCATCTCTGCTCTCCATTATCAACAAATGGGCAATCATGAAGTTTCCCTACCCTGGAGCACTGACAGCTTTACAGTACCTCACTAGTGTTGCTGGAGTTCTCCTGTGTGGACAGCTAAAGCTTATTGAGCCAGATAGGCTGAATTTGAGGACCATGTGGAAGTTCCTACCTGCTGCTGTTATGTTCTACATCTCAATCTTCACAAACAGCGAGCTCCTGATGCATGCCAATGTGGACACTTTCATCGTGTTTCGGTCTGCTGTGCCGATATTTGTGGCCATTGGGGAGACACTTTACCTCCACCAACCATGCCCATCATTCAAGACATGGCTCTCACTCTCCACTATACTTGGTGGAAGTGTGATATATGTTTTCACTGATAACCAGTTCACCCTGACTGCTTACAGCTGGGCGATAGCCTATCTAGCGAGCATGTCTATTGATTTCGTGTACATCAAGCACGTTGTCATGACCATCGGGTTGAACACATGGGGTCTTGTGCTCTACAACAACCTTGAGGCTCTGCTGTTGTTTCCCCTTGAGCTCCTTATAATGGGAGAGTTTAATCAGATGAAGGTGGACAGCTCCAAGATGACAACAAACTGGCTATCGTTCGACGTGGTCCTTCCTGTTGCTCTGTCATGCCTGTTCGGGTTATCTATATCCTTCTTTGGATTTTCCTGCAGACGGGCCATCTCTGCTACTGGATTTACGGTGCTCGGTATAGTGAACAAGCTCCTGACCGTCGTGATCAATCTGCTTATCTGGGACAAGCATGCGTCCCTTGTGGGGACAATTGGGCTTTTGATATGCATGTCTGGTGGTGTTCTCTACCAGCAATCGGCCACAAAGCCCAAGGTGCCCAAGATCGAGCCAAAGGAAGAGGACGATGAAGAGGGGCAGAATTTGCTGCAGATTCAGCCCGGGCATGAGAGCAACCCAAGTCAAAAGCATTCCTCATAAGCTTACTTTACCTTCCCTCGACAACCCATTCGTGGTATACCTCAGATGAGAAATCTTGAACATGCTGTAGAACATCGGCGTTTCAAGAGAAACTAAATTTCATTCTACAATACCTTTGTTATTGTATACTGTTTTTCATTGGTTAGACAGGATTGTGGTGGTGGTGTAGGGTACCAGACACCTCAACATACTAGGGTCGAATCCCCTGTATACTGAACCATGTATGCTATTTACCATATTCCAGAAATACAATGGATGTACTTATTCGCTTCGCGGCATAAGTTTTTTCTTTTCCTTTGTGGGTGAAGGAAAAAATTTCTGACATCATCATTCATCAGTATTAGTCACGGTTCATGAATAGGTAGATGTACTCTGACGCCTTATGCAAGTCTGAAACTTTTGATTTTGTTAGTCTTGTTGGTTGGCCAGTTATATTGTACTTCCTCCGTTTGGGTGTAAAAGGTCTGGTTTTGTAGATGGCAACCTGTCTGCTGCTAGCCACCTTGCCAAAAAGTTGCACATTTTGTTCGAGCCAAATGTCGGAGTACATAGATAGAGGACTGCCATGAGGTTGAACTTGACCTGTCATCTCATTAACTGCTGTCCCTGCTACATGTCGGAACCTAATCAGTTTGAGAAGACTCAGAAGAGTCACTCCGTCAAAAGGGTGGCAGATCGTTTCCGGTTGTTGACAATGCGGTTGGCGCTGCAGCCATCCACATTGAAGCATATTGCATGTCCAACATGGGTTGCAAAGGGCAAGCTAGGGTGCTAGGCGAAAAGTTTCGCTTGGAGATGGGCTCGCAAAGACAAAAGTGTAAACCGCTTGGGTGAGATGCACACACCTTTCACAAATTAAATACGGAGTACTCCCTGTCGTGGTTCTAAGTCTGACAGTAGAATAGGGGGTAGGTATGAAGAGGCAAGATCCTAGCTATGGAGCAGTTGTGCACACAAGTGTTTTACGAGTTCAGGCCCTTCTCGGAGGAAGTAACAGCCCTACGTCTCGGAGCCCGGAGGCGGTCGACTGGATTATATGTGTGAGAGTTACAGGGGTGCGAACCCTTCTACCAGTGGAGGGGGGTGGCTTATATAGAGGACGCCAAGACCCCAGCCAGCCCACGTAGCGGAGGGTTAAAGTACATTAAGGTCCGGCGTTACTGGTAACGCCTTACATAAAGTGTCATCATGATCATAAAGACTACTTAATTACAGACCGTTTGGATTCGGAGTAGATCTTGAACTCCTGGTCGAGTGAGTCTTCTTGATCGAGTGTCTTCAGATTCGTCGAGTGTCTTCTAGTCCGTCGAGTGGAGTTCCTCTTGATCGACTGGAAGACGGCTTCTTCTAAAAGATGTCCTTGAGGAGGGTACCTTGGACAGGTTCATGACCCTACCCTAGATACATGACTTCATCACTCCCTCCGTCCGAAAATACTTGTCCTATAAATGGACAAAATGGATGTATATATAACTAAAATAAGTCTAGATGTACTTTTGGACTAAGGGAGTAGCGCTTAGGGCACGTTTGGTTATTTACATCATTTTTGGCATGGCTGAGCTAATGCAGGCTCTAAACCATGTTCTGTGGTTCATTTGATTGCAAAACCAGAGATTGCATTAGAGCAGAAACACTAGCATGGTGTTTGGTTACATGTCAGCACTCCCCCAAACTACATCTGTTTGGTTACGTATGGATCAACGGTTTAATACCACCTCTTCAATATTCCGGTTACATAAGCAGGGCGGGCCGGCAAAATCCGGAGCCCTGTGCGAAACTAAAAAATGAGGCCTATCTCACTAGAAGAAATAAACTATCAAGGCATTATAATATATGTGATATAATTTCTTAAATAATAATTTGATATATAAATAAAGAATTAGGAGAATAGGAGTAGAATTAGGAGTAGAAGCCAGCGGTATTCCTCTCTGACGGAGAACAATAGACTGCAAGTTGATAGGGCTAAATGTGCCGAGGAGAAAGGGAGCCGAACGATCACCAAAGAGGAGACATATATATCACCCATTTGACCCCCAAAAAAAAAAACACTTACTCAAACGCACGTATAAGTTTTTCATGTGGCAACACACGGGTATTTTGCTAACATATAACAGATTCCTGCGAGTGTTCATTCCAACAACTAGCTCACTATATTTTCTTTTGAGAAATCTCACGTATTATTATCTATCATCTATAGCCAATCTAATAATCCATTATAGTTTCAAAAAAAAAATCCATTATAGTTAGCTATAGAGGTATACCACACAATTTATACCTGGCCCACCTCATTAACTTACAGAGCTTGTTGAAGTCTATGCCATGTCATGACTATAAATTACAGCATCCTTATCTTCTTTCTTCTCCCTCTCTACTTAACACAAATCTGTTGTGGCAACTCCTATAGCTCGCTTACATCATTTTATTATACTTGCTCCAACAACTGATTAGTTCAAATTTTGTTCGTACCGCCCACAAGTGCGACAGATTTAGCCTCTTTTATGATATAGTATATACTAAAGTTGCAAGACTAAATCGACTATACATAAGCTAAATAAAAAAGCAACAGTTTCTGTATCAAAATATAAAACGAATACGACCACTCCCAAGCAACTCTTTCTAGACATTAATACATGCGAAACAACAGAGAAATGGTCAGATATACTGCAATCTGACTCCAACATAGAGAAGGGATTCCGTCAACTAATGCAATTGACACTAAAAGGTGAACTAGATAAAGAAACGCCTCTCATTTGCTCCCTGCATAATGTCTTCTCCAGACAACACACCTGATGCATTTGACTGCCTTCTGGCGAAATGATTGCAGCACTACTGGGGTGCGGCCAATGCCTTGGGCTTCGGCTTAACCTCCACTTCATTCACCCCACGGATAAATATTGCATCAGGCTCGTGGCTGGAAATTGCAAAAGAACCGGTAGGTCAACTCTATGTTCTGTAAATGAGTAGTGACAGAAAATTTGCAGGCAAAGTTCGGTTTTTACGGTTTCTCTCCCTCTTCGTAACCATAGCTTGATGCCACAGCAAGCAGATGCCCATCCTTGCTGAACGACAGAGCAGCAATGCTTGACGCGTACTTTGAATACTGCGACCAAAGTATAAGATCATGAATACCCAGGCCACTTCAGATAATCGTGTTCCCAAAGCAAAACTTATCACTCAGTTACCTGATACAATCTCTTCTTGTTTGTGCCATCCCACACATTCACAAATCCATCATGGCCTCCAGTGGCAAATGTGCCGTATCTGCACACAATACATAACAATGCAAGAAACTGAGAACAGATAATCCTATGAGAGATCACCAAGAAAATTAAACACTGAAACTTTACATTGGGTGGAATGCAATGGCATTGACAGGATAAACAGTGTCCCTGCCAGATTCAGATTTCCGGTGACACTTGAAAGCATACCTGAAAAGGAAATTAACCTATGAGTAAGCAAGTATTTTAAACTGGACAGTCAGTGACACCATAGTTCAGTGTAGGTTGCATAGGAAAGTAGGCGGATTGTATCTTTGAGTTAGGAACTTTGCAGGAAAGGGGTGAGCACTGCAGAGTGATTGCCAATGCACAACTAAAGGCTAGGTTATAGTGTCGAACCGTTGACTGCCAGTTTTACATTAAAATGGTATGACATATGAGCTTGCTCGCTTGAATAATGTTTGATCATATGGAAAGTCAAGGTCACTATACTGCCTTTTACCAACACAAAGCAGAATTAAAAAAACTAAAACTCTAAGCAAACAATCCAGGTTGGAGCCTTGTAGTTTATGCTACCACTGGTGATGAACAAGTTTGACCACCCGCCGCTATGGTCCAGTACGTTGACATCTGGCGTCGGCTCCGTCACACTCCCCTCCCGGCTGCCCCTGATGTGCTTCATTGGCGTTGGACTGCCTCGGGACAGTTCTTGACTAGATCCTGCTACGACGCGTTATTGCTGGGTGCCACACAGACCCCGCATTGGCACCTCACGTGAAAGATGTGGGCACCTTTGCATGTTAAGATCTTCATCTGGCTCACCCTCCAGAACAGATGCTGCACTGCAGACCGCCTTGCCCGTAGGTGCCTCCCCCATGCCGACCGGTGCGTCCTTTGCGACCAGGAGACTGAGGACATTTGGCACATCCTCGTGGGTTGCTCCTTCTCCCAGCAGGCCGTCAGGTGGCATGAGATCCTTTCCTGGTGTTGTACCACGGCAGACCATCCCCATCCAGAGCTGCCCTTCTTGGACTGATGGACGGTCTCTTGCAACCATGCCCCCCCCCCCTCCCTTCTGCCTTGCGCAAGGGGCTCTCCTTGCTTCTGCTGCTGACAGCTTGGTGGCTTTGGAAGCATCGGAATGGATGCGTCTTCGATGGCTTGACGCCCTCCATTGCACATCTTTTTCGAACTATCGAGGAGGAAGCTAGAATTTGGGCTAGAGCTGGAGCCAGGGGGCTCAACCTACTGTTACCCGAGACGTAGACTTTATATCTGTAGGGCTGAGCATCCCTTTTTCTTGTTCTGCTCATGCACTCATGCGCTCGCAACCACACCAGATTGTGTGCATGGTTGCACCTTGTAATTGTTTCACTCTCCTATCAATGAAATGACATGAAAAAGAAAACAAGTCTGACCACTCTTTTTGGTGTTCCGCATTTCTAATATAAATAAAAGGTGTGTTGTATCTTGGTGGGATTGTGGACACGGTTACCCTCAAGATATCAAGCCAGCTAGAGCGAAGTGCCTACTTGGTTGGCTGAGTGTGTTGAACACACCACTATCCACTCAGGCTCATAACTGGGACATACCTGCCTGACCACCTCTCCCATCACTGAATGCCTGAGCTCCTACGAAAATTCTGACAAAAACTTAAAGGCAGCTAAGACTGCCACGGAAAGGTACTTATGGTAGAGGGAGTAAAGTTCCATTATGATGTGTCAAACACCATTTGAGTTTGAATTTGAAATTGCCGTAAAACAGTGCACATTTTAGCCACACAAAATTTTAGTTATTATAATTTCCATGTTGAATTTGTAGCCCAGCCCAAAGTGATTTACTCTGTATCACCTACATATTGTTTGAACTAGATATGACCTGCATGAAAGGAAAGGATGACAAAATACTACTCCCTTCAGGAAAGGATAGACTTGTTTATTTTTTTGGTAAAATTTCCATTACTGAAGACGTTGGGCTACTTTAGCACTAAACCTGCCAAAAATACCACAAAGTCACACACACACACGCTGCAACTGAATTCTCCGCCTTCCACACTGGCCTTTAGTGCTACGGAACCATTTGCTTCTCTTGCCATAAATCCCACATCCACGCATAAATGGAGAAATCAATTGGTTTTGCATGTGCCCAACAAAGCAATTACGGCTCATATTGGCCAAAAGTCCGAACTTATGGAAAGGGCTAGGCAATCCACATATACACTTCAACACCCCCTCTCACGTGTGATGCGGAAAGTCAACACGTGGATAGACTCAGAGGTATGGCTTAAGAGGCCTATACGTGGACAAAGGGGGGCGGCAGCAATTTTTGGATAAATTGCGAAAGCCAGGACTTGAACTCAAGACTTTGGTCTCCGATGGAAAGGGCTAGGCAATCCACATATACACTTCAATAATAACTACTCAAACATGCGATTAACCAGGGGTAAAAAGGTCAAAATCTGCTTGGCCTTAACAAAACAAATTTCACACCCTCGTTCGAGGAACGGAGGGAGTAAGATACAATCAAATACATTACCAAGCTACAGAAGCTAAAGAAGTTCTTCATCGGTTAATTAAACTGTGTTATGCTCCAAGAAACGGATATTAAAAATCATTGAAGCAAGTGTGAATATAAAATGATTACAAATACATAAGCAGATATCTTGAACCCATGGTGCTGAAAACATACTTTTTAGATTGTGCAGACTCGGAAAGGTCAAAGAACTCCATAGAGACTCGTCCTTCGACAGAACTTAGAGCATACCCTGAAGCAAGCAGGATTTCAGAAGGTTAACTATATAGAGAGAGACAGAGAAAGAGATTAATCCAAACCAAGGCTGCTTGAGCTGCATAACTGTTGCAGTTCATACATTACTCTGGTAAGCATACTGATGACTACAGCCGCTTATGTATTGGTACTTACTAAGGTTCAAAAGTCAAAACACAGTCATTACATTTTCCTGAGTGGCACTAACCATATAACTGCATAGCTCATTCCTATTTTTTGTGCTTGTATGGGTAAATTTAAGTACTTGGAGCCTGCTTTGTAATGTTCAAAATCATGTGTTAGCTGCATCTAGCACTAATATTGTACCACTATATACATAAACTCTTCGTTTTTGTAATAAATTTTAACCTGGAGGAGCGTATTCCATAAGATTCAAATCAAAATCTACAGAACGAAGCTTAGCTTATGCAATTCAGGTTCATACTTTTTCTCGTGTGCTCACTTGAAAGATTGAATTTATAACGCATATAGAATAACAGAAGCTCAAGCACAACCGAAGAGACCTAGGGCAGCTTTCAAAAGAAAGCACAAATATTGCGGTTTATCAAAAGCAACCACATGGCGATAATGTACACAACGTTTCTTTATGGTTGAAATGAGGGTGACAATGGGAAAAATGCAGTCATGCAGTGCAACTACAGTAAAGAGAGAACAAGTTACCTGTTCCATTGGGGAAACATCGGACACAGCGTGTTTGATATTTCAAAGAGGATTCCCTTTTTTGCTCAGGTTGAGACATATTGCGCAAATCATAAATACTGACATGTCTTCCTGCTGTTGCAACAACCAACCTACTCCCTCCGTTCCTAAATATAAGTCTTTGTAGAGATTTCACTATGAACTAGATACGGATGTATATAGATGCATTTTAAGTGTGGATTCATTCATTTTACTTCGTATGTAGTCCACCTAGTGGAATCTCTACAAAGACTTACATTTAGGAACGGAGGGAGTATTTCCTACCAGTGACATAGAATATACACGCTCTGGTTGAGCATATGTCCCAACAAGTGTACGCTCTGGTCCGCTAACTCCTCTGGGATCCCAGCATTTAATTGTCTTGTCCCAGCTGCCAGTTATGACTTGGCCTAAATGGATAAATATACAGACTGAAAGTCAAATTCTTATTCTGTTCATGTACCAAATTATCTCACACTAGCCAGATAATAGTTTTGGAAATCATTTTAGACAATATTTGGCATAACCTACAAATATTTAGAACAACATTTAAAAATTAGTAAGCAATACTTGCCCAGTCTGTCTTGCAGTCAGGATCAATGAATATAGGCCTGGAACATTTGCTTTTACCCTTTTCTCGTATGAAATATTTGGCATACATAGAATTTCCATGTCCTGTCTGTTTTAGTTAAATCATCTTGTACAAATTCAAACATAAGAACTTTCTTCATATTTTTAAAATGTGTTTCTCAGTAAATTTATTGTAATAGTTTGTATGTCGTTCAAATCACAAAAAGTTCAAACACAAACATATATGGTACTAGACGATTCAACTAAAACAAAATTCCCATGAATTTCCAATCCCCTTATTGAAACTTGTAGAAGGGTTTCTTTGTCAACCATGAACATATATAAATGACAACAACTCTCATGAGTCCCGATCAGAAAAAAAAACTCTCATGAGAGTGAACCCCACAGAATAATGGAAAATTCAAATTCTCAAAAACATTGCCCTTAAATTAAGGCCAATGGAGGCTACACTGACGTACTCAAGTTTATAGGTGGCAATTCGAAGTGAACAAATACCAGCCAAATATTCCAACACACAACAGGACAAACCAAATCAATACTAGGCCAAGTAGACATGACTATGTAGAAGAAAGATATTTCCAGGTATCATAATGTACAATGAAATGGATATCCCCTGAACATCCATCCAAATGGATAAAGCAATGTCAAGAAGCCAGATAGCATGAAAAGGCCGTATAATCAAAGTGAAAATTAGAAACTAAGATCATTCTATACAAGATTAGATGTGCAAAATATACAGTCATTAAGAATAAAACATGAATTCAGTTAGCAATGTGCTTTGTGTACTGATCTCTGAGAAAATCAACTGCATCCATAATGATGATATGATTAATGCTGTAAATAACCTTTGGTTTTACTGAATCAATTTGCATCAGTATTTGTACGGAAAATGTTCATCCAAAAACATAAATGCAAGAGCAATCCAATAGGATGTAGTTACAAGTACCTGCAGCATAAGAGTACTCCACACAGCGAACTGGAGCATCATGACGCCCCAGAACATCCTCCTTTGACGAAGTAAATGATAATCTGGGATAGTTATTTGAGCATGTTTCTTTTAGTCTTACTAAATCTTGACATAACTGATAATAAGAGGAGGGAATCAACAATAAATTTTTGATTCACAAACAACATTCAGATAGTAATGTCGCTACTCTTGCCTGCCAGCATTCAATTGACAACAAATCAAAATATGGGCACATTGCTCGTAAGTCTTACATGAAGCACTCAAATTAAGACTCATGCACCACTAATAATCTTAAGGGGGACTGGACATGTGTGATTCCGCAACAAGGTCTAATCAGCATACAATTTATATAATGATCAGGACCCAGGACTCATCAACCCTTGAGATGTTGAGCAAGAGTCTTCGTCACCATGCGTCTTTTTCTAGCGACGCGTCGCAGCAGGTGCCTTGACCCCCACAGGAGGGTGGGATGATCCAATTTTTACTCTTTCGACGATGCAGTCGTTGTGTGTTTGTTTGGCTCAAGCCATGGCCCCCTCGTGGGTTTGTATCCATGTGTGTGCTCTTGAGCCATGGCCCTTTCGTGGGTTTGTGTGTTTGTTCGGCTCTTGAGTCACGGCCCCCGCATGGGTTTGTATCCGTGAGTGTGCACTTGAGTCATGGCCAGTTGGCCACGTGTGTGTGTATGTGTGTGTGTGTGTGTGCGTGTGCGCGCGCACGCCCATGTTTCTGCACGTTGAACTTCTTTTGCAAACTTAATCACTTCACTCTTTCTTTGTAGTTAAGTGATAATGTTTGGCATAGCCGCCTTTCCAAGCGAGTCTCTGGGATCTCCTGTAAACCCCATCTAAAGACAGGCAGATGCCTCTTTTACAAAATATATTAATTTAAAGTTTATAATTCTCCACAGATATAACATATCTACAGCCCTATCTTGTAATTTGTGTACTACCAATAACTTGCTAAGTGCTAAGTAGCACGAACAGATAAAAACATTGAAGTAAATCAGAGTTACTAAATGACAGTTAGTGAAATTGCTTCTCTATATGCGCTTCCCACCTTATGGCGCTGGAACTAGTATATGTGGCAACATACATGCACCGGATGCAGTGGCGGAGCTACGTTCGGGCCAGCCTGTGCAGCGGCCCGCCCAACATTTGATATTAATACACTATGCATATACTTGTGAGGCCTTAAAACATGAGTCCACTGCCTATTTTCTCCGGTTAGGCCCTCCCAGCCCGCCCAGGATTGGGCTTCAAGCTCCGCCACTGACCGGATGCACGGGTATATCCAAGCAACGAGGTCCCTTTCATAGATTGTTTTTACAACACGAACCTTATAGAGAGCGTTCACCAAAAATAAAAAATGAATCATATCGCTTCATCACGAAGGAAACACGGCCTAGGCATCCCGTACTGGTTGCAGATCTATAACCCAATCGATTATACGAACGGCCCTGTCAACTCCACAAATCGAATGCAAAAGGCGCAGAAACCACAAAACACAACAGCCCTCACCTCCGAACGGTGTGGTCGGCGCCAGCGCTAAACCCGGAGGAGTCGTCGTGGAAGCAGCAGTCGAGCACAGGCCCGGGGTGCGCGAACTCCCCTTTGAGCAGGTTCGCCTCGGCGTCGTACAGCCGAACCGTCTGGAACAGAGCTCAGGCGCCCAAACCAGGTCAGATCGGCCAGATCAGGCGGCTAGGGTTTATCACGCCTTGCCGGAACAGAGGAACGGAGGGGGGGAGCGCGCGGCGGCTCACCTTGTCCCAGGAGGAAACGAGGAGGTGGTCGCTGTGGTTGGAGAAGCGGAGGTTGGAGATGCCGTCCGACGGCGGGTTGGCGAGCTCCCTGCCGCTGCCCATAGCTGAGGCTGCTGCGCCGGGTGCGTCACTCATGGTGGGAGGGGGGAGGAAAAGGAATCGGGTCGGGTATTTGGTGCAGGGGGGCGGAAACGGTGGGGGGATTCGAAATTTGAATCCAGAACGGGCGGAGCGAGGAGAACGGGAGGGCGGCGCGGAACGGGGAACGGAGGCAGCGGGAGGAAAAAGAAGGCTGGAGAAGATGCCATTGCGTCATGGCCTGAACTTTTCCTCTTTATTTTTTAGCACATCGTGGACTTTTCCTAGAGAGAGCTTCGGCGCGCATGTATCCGCTTTGTGGCCCGGCCCAGCAATTCGCCACGCTGGCTCGCTCCTTCCAAATATAAGTGTTTCCTAGAGAATCTCTCGTTCGATCGGATTTTTTTTTGCTCGCTTCCTTTTTACGTTCGTCCCCATTTGTTGTCGGTCTGAACTCTGCAGTCTCAGAGAACACCTACTAAAAAAATATAAGAGCGTTTAAATCACAGAGGGAGTATTTTTTCTGTCAGTTTTAAATTTTCTGGTGAAATAAAAAAAACAGTATGTGTTTTACAAAATGTTCATGAATGTGGAAAATGTTCATGTAATTCAAAAAAATTGGCGGAATTTGAAGGAAAAAGAACATGGAATTTGAATGATGTTTATGAAAGATTTTCAAAAAAATGCACAATTTGAAAACAAAATCATAGTTTGAAAAAATCATGAACTTGAAAAAGTTCATAAATTTTTTAAAAAATCGTGAATTTGAAAAAATATATAACATTTAAAGAAGGTTTGTGAATTTGAAAAGGTGTTCATGAATCTAAAAAAAGTTCTCAATTTGAAACAAGTTTATAAAGAAAAAGGTTCACATATTGGAAAAAGGTTTGTGAATTTAAGAAACTTTAAATATTTGAAAAGGTTCATGAATTTGAAAAAAAAACACGAATTTGAAAGGTTCACAAATTTGGAAAAAAATCAGGGATATGGAAAAGGTTCACAAAATTAAATAATGTACACAAATTTGAGAAAAAAATTCTGAATTTCAGAAGAAAAAAAATGAAATTCACAAAAGTTTCACGCAATATGAAATGAAAAGAATGAAAAGGAAAAAAAAGCCGAACAAAAACCGGGTGAAAACACAGATCGAACAACACAAACTCGGGGGGGGGGGGGGGACCAAACCAGAAGCTTCCGGAATCTTTACAAAATCGAAAGAGGAACTGCCTGCATGGGCGCATTGGGATGGGTCGGCCCATTATTCCCATCGCTCAACTGCGTGGGCGCCATGTACAAACCACATTGTTCATGGCGCCTTAAGCGCCGAATAGAAATTGGGCTTTTCCTATGTCCTACTACTCCCATGACAACATGGTTTGAACCCTGTTAAAAAAATATGGGCTGAACCGAGATATTTTTCTGCTCGGCTTGGGCCTGACCATCAAACTTTTCCTTTTTCGCAAAGCCATCAAAGAAACTACATCACTTGGTTAAACTGGAAGCATCACATGATTATGTCCAACACCCCTATGTGCGCAATCTGCAAAGCGGATCGAGGATGACTCATGGAGACACTCGCTCATTTGACTATACCCCGTCACGATGTGTTTGGCACTTGTTGATGAATCTCTCACGGAGCATATGTGCATGAACAGATGTCCGAGCATGAAGGAATGGTTTCCCCACATGATGGACATGAATTCACATGCAGACTTCATCATGACTCTACTCACTTTGTGGTCAACCTGAAGCGCCCACAGGAGGGCCATCCATGAAGCTATCTATCAGAGCCTTGTTACTATCTACGACTTTGACACAAAGTTGATCGTTGAGTTGGAGATCATCAACGACAACCCGCCGGGAGAAGGATACATGTGCCTTTCGAGGTAAAGAAGTGGATCCCACCGCAACAGGGATGGTGCAAGATGAATGTGAATGCAAGGGTTGGCAAGACAATTCCCAAGGGGGTAGCGGCCATCGTGTGTCGAGATACGCTGGAAAGTACCTTGGATCATCAGGACGAGTCTTTGACTGCTGCACCGACCTGGTTACTCTGGAATGCATTGGGTGTTGTCAGACCTTGGTGCTCGTAGAGGATCTACGCGTGCAAAAACTTGTTATCGCATGTGATGCTTCCATCATAGTAAAGAAGACCAACAAAGGTAGTATATGTGCTTATAGTTATGTACTTGCGGAGATCAAGGAACATGCACACTCCTTCAGCCTGGTTAGGTTCATTCATGAGGGTAGCTAGAGAGTTAAATTATAAGTTGCATAATCTTGTAAAGAGTGCTCTATCTCTCCCTCTCTCTTTATCTCTCTCTCTCTACTATTGTACCCCTTGTCATAGATCAATAAAGTGACCATGTGATTATAAAAAAACTAGGTTAAATGTTCTGCTCAAAAAAATCTAAGCTAAAATGTAAAGCAGCACGTGCTTTTTTCCCTGCCCAAAAACATGGGGTTTTGCCCTCTGGCAATGACTATTTGTCAAGAGTTTCTATCTCTTCTCTACCGTTCTCCTTCATCCCGGACAGTCCACTCCGCTCGGGCTGACTATGGGGGTGTCTTGTACACCTACTCTCCTTGGTATGGTGTTGTGATCTAGGGTTTGACACTGATGAGATCTTGTGATCTTGATAGTGATGGAGGATAAGGGGAGATTAAGAAATTTGAGGAAGGAAGGGAACCAACTAGTGGAAGATCTGCTGGAAAGGATGAATCTCCAGGATGATGAAGTGGAAGATCTCATCTAAGAGGAGCAGGTGGCGATATTTAGAGTAGCACAATACTGAGAAGAACCAGGATATAATCAAGTGGTGGTTTTGGACATAAAAAGGTAGTTCTTTCCTACGTGCATACAACTAGCTTGGAAATACATGGTAAAATCAATGTATCGGTAGTAATGTACTCCCACTGTAAATAAATATAAGAGCGTTTAGTGTTGGGGGACGTAGTAATTTCAAAAAAGTTTCCTATGCACACGCAAGATCATGGTGATGCATAGCAACAAGAGGAGAGAGTGTGTCCACGTACCCTCGTAGACCGAAAGCGGAAGCGTTAGCACAATGCGGTTGATGTAGTCGTACATCTTCATGATCCGACCGATCAAGTACCGAGCGCACGGCACCTCCGAGTTCTGCACACGTTCAACTCGATGGCGTCCCTCGAACTCCGATCCAGCCGATCTTTGAGGGAGAGTTTTGTCAGCACGATGGTGTGGTGACGATAATGATGTTCTACCAACGCAGGGCTTCGCCTAAGCACCACTACGATATTATCGAGGTGGACTATGGTGGAGGGGGGCACCGCACACGGCTAAGAGATCCAAGGGATCAATTGTTGTGTCTATGGGGTGCCCCCTCCTCCGTATATAAAGGAGTGGAGGAGGGGGGCGGCCAGGAGGAGGAGGTGCGCCCAAAGGGGGGAGTCCTACTCCCACCTGGAGTAGGACTCCTCCTTTTCCTATTTGGAGAGGGAGTGGGAAGGGAGAGGAAGGAGGGAGGGAGGAAAGAGGGGGCCGACCCCCCTCCCAATTCGGATTGGGCTTGGGGGGCGCCCCCTCCCTTGCTCCTTTCCCCTCCTTTCCACTAAAGCCCATTAAGGCCCATATACCCCCCGGGGGGTTCCGGTAACCTCCCGGAGCTCTGGTATTGTCCCAATCTCACCCGGAACCATTTCAGTGTCCAAATATAGTCGTCCAATATATCGATCTTTATGTCTCGACCATTTCGAGACTCCTCGTCATGTTCGTGATCACATCCGGGACTCCAAACTTCCTTCGGTACATCAAAACACATAAACTCATAATATAACTGTCATCGAACTTTAAGCGTGTGGACCCTACGGGTTCGAGAACTATGTAGACATGACCGAGACACGTCTCCGGTCAATAACCAGTAGCGGAACCTGGATGCTCATATTGGCTCCCATATATTCTACGAAGATCTTTATCGGTCAAACTGCATAACAACATATGTTGTTCCCTTTGTCATCGGTGTGTTACTTGCCTGAGATTCGATCGTCGGTATCTCAATACCTGGTTCAATCTCGTTACCGGCAAGTCTCTTTACTCGTTCCGTAATACATCATCCCGCAACTAACTCATTAGCTGTAATGGTTGCAAGGCTTATAGTGATGTGCATTACCGAGTGGGCCTAGAGATACCTCTCCGACAATCGGAGTGACAAATCCTAATCTAAAATACGCCAACCCAACAAGTACCTTCGGAGACACCTGTAGAGCACCTTTATAACCACCCAGTTACGTTGTGACGTTTGGTAGCACACAAAGTGTTCCTCCGGTAAACGGGAGTTGCATAATCTCATAGTCATAGTAACATGTATAAGTCATGAAGAAAGCAATAGCAACATACTAAACGACCAAGTGCTAAGCTAACGGAATGGGTCAAGTCAATCACATCATTCTCCTAATGATGTGATCCCGTTAATCAAATGACAACTCTTTGTCCATGGCTAGGAAACATAACCATCTTTGATCAACGAGCTAGTCAAGTAGTGGCATACTAGTGACACTCTGTTTGTCTATGTATTCACACATGTATCATGTTTCCGGTTAATACAATTCTAGCACGGATAATAAACATTTATCATGATATAAGGAAATAAATAATAACTTTATTATTGCCTCTAGGGCATATTTCCTTCAGTCTCCCACTTGCACTAGAGTCAATAATCTAGATTACACGGTAATGATTCTAACACCCATGGAGCCTTGGTGCTGATCATGTTTTACTTGTGGAAGAGGCTTAGTCAACGGGTCTGCAACATTCAGATCGTATGTATCTTGCAAATCTCTATGTCTCCCACCTGGACTTGGTCCCGGATGGAATTGAAGCGTCTCTTGATGTGCTTGGTTCTCTTGTGAAATCTGGATTCCTTTGCCAAGGCAATTGCACCAGTATTGTCACAAAAGATTTTCATTTGACCCGATGCACTAGGTATGACACCTAGATCGGATATGAACTCCTTCATCCAGACTCCTTCATTTGCTGCTTCCGAAGCAGCTATGTACTCCGCTTCACATGTAGATCCCGCCACGACGCTTTGTTTAGAACTGCACCAACTGACAGCTCCACTATTCAATATGAACACGTATCCGGTTTGCGATTTAGAATCGTCCGGATCAGTGTCAAAGCTTGCATCGACATAACCATTTACGACTAGCACTTTGTCACCTCCATAAATGAGAAACATATCCTTAGTCCTTTTCAGGTATTTCAGGATGTTCTTGACCGTTGTCCAGTGATCCACTCCTGGATTACTTTGGTACCTCCCTGCTAAACTAATAGCAAGCCACACATCAGGTCTGGTACACATCATTGCATACATGATAGAGCCTATGGCTGAAGCATAGGGAGCATCTTTCATTTTCTCTCTATCTTCTGCAGTGGTCGGGCATTGAGTCTGACTCAATTTCACACCTTGTATTACAGGCAGGAACCCTTTCTTTGCTTGATCCATTTTGAACTTTTTCAAAACTTTATCAAGGTATGTACTTTGTGAAAGTCCAATTAAGCGTCTTGATTTATCTCTATAGATCTTGATGCCCAATATATAAGAAGCTTCACCGAGGTCTTTCATTGAAATTTTTTTATTCAAGTATCCTTTTATGCTATCCAAAAATTCTATATCATTTCCAATCAACAATATGTCGTCCACATATAATATTAGAAATGCTACAGAGCTCCCACTCACTTTCTTATAAATATAGGCTTCTCCAAAAGTCTGTATAAAACCATATGCTTTGATCACACTATCAAAGCGTTTATTCCAACTCCGAGAGGCTTGCACTAGTCTATAAATGGATCACTGGAGCTAGCACACTTTGTTAGCACCTTTTGGATCGACAAAACCTTCTGGTTGCATCATATACAACTCTTCTTCCAGAAATCCATTCAGGAATGCAGTTTTGACATCCATTTACCAAATTTCATAATCATAAAATGCAACAATTGCTAACATGATTCGGACATACTTAAGCATCACCGGATGAGAAAGTTTCATCGTAGTTAACCCCTTGAACTTGTCGAAAACCTTTCGCAACAAGTCGAGCTTTATAGACAGTAACATTACCATCAGCGTCAGTCTTCTTCTTGAAGATCCATTTATTCTCGATGGCTTGCCGATCATGGGGCAAGTCAACCAAAGTCCATAGTTTGTTCTCATACATGGATCTCATCTCAGATTACATGGCCTCAAGCCATTTTGCGGAATCTGGGCTCACCATCGCTTCTTCATAGTTCGTAGGTTCGTCATGGTCTAGTAACATAACCTCCAGAACAGGATTTTCGTACCACTCTAGTGCGGATCTTACTCTGGTTGACCTACGAGGTTTAGTAACAACTTGATCTAAAGTTTCATGATCATCATCATTAACTTCCTCACTAATTGGTGTAGACGTCACAGGAACCGGTTTCTGCGATGAACTACCTTCCAATAAGGGAGCAGGTACTGTTACGTCATCAAGTTCTACTTTCCTCCCACTCACTTCTTTCGAGAGAAACTCCTTCGCTAGAAAGGATCCATTCTTGGCAATGAATGTCTTGCCTTCGGATCTGTGATAGAAGGTGTACCCAACAGTTTCCTTTGGGTATCCTATGAAGACGCATTTCTCCGATTTGGGTTCGAGCTTATCAGGTTGAAGCTTTTTCACATAAGCATCGCAGCCCCAAACTTTAAGAAACGACAACTTTGGTTTCTTGCCAAACCATAGTTCATAAGACGTCGTCTCAACGGATTTTGATGGTGCCCTATTTAACGTGAATGTGGTCGTCTCTAAAGCATAACCCCAAAACGATAGTGGTAAATCAGTAAGAGACATCATAGATCGCGCCATATCTAGTAAAGTACGATTACGATGTTCGGACACACCATTACGCTGTGGTGTTCCAGGTGGCGTGAGTTGTGAAACTATTCCGCATTGTTTCAAATGTAGACCAAACTCGTAACTCAAATATTCTCCTCCACGATCAGATCGTAGAAACTTTATTTTCTTGTTACGATGATTTTCAACTTCACTCTGAAATTCTTTGAACTTTTCAAATGTTTCAGACTTATGTTTCATTAAGTAGATATACCTATATCTGCTTAAATCATCTATGAAGGTGAGAAAATAACGATACCCGCCGCGAGCCTCAATATTCATTGTGTTGGGGAACGTTGCAGAAAATTAAAAAATTTCCTACGGTTTCACCAAGATCCATCTATGAGTTCATCTAAGCAGCGATTCATGGGAGAGAGATTGCATCTACATACCACTTGTAGATCGCATGCGGAAGCGTTCGAGAGAACGGTGATGATGGAGTCGTACTCGCCGTGATTCAAATCACCGATGACCAAGTGCCGAATGGACAACGCCTCCGCGTTCAACACACGTACGGAGCGGATGATGTCTCCTCCTTATTGATCCAGCAAGGGGGAAGGAGAGGTTGATGATGATCCAGCAGCACAACGGCGTGGTGGTGGATGCAGCAGAACTCCGGCAGGGCTTCGCCAAGCTGCTGCGGGAGGAGGACGAGGTGTAGCAGGGGAGGGAGGTGCCAAGACACATAGTGCGGCTGCCCTCCCCCTGCCCTCCTTTATATAGGCCCCCAAGGGGGGCGCCGGCCCTGGGAGATGCAATCTCCCAAGGGGGCGGCGGCCAGGGGGGTGGAGTGCCCCCCAAGGCAAGTGGTGCGCCCCCCCCCCACCTAGGGTTTCCAACCCTAGGCGCAGGGGGGCCCAAGGGGGGCGCACCAGCCCACTAGGGGCTGGTTCCCCTCCCACTTCGGCCCACGGGGCCCTCCGGGATAGGTGGCCCCACCCGATGGACCCCCGGGACCCTTCCGGTGGTCCCGGTACAATACCGGGTGACCCCGAAACTTTCCCGATGGCCGAAACAGCACTTCCTATAGATAATTCTTTACCTCCGGACCATTCCGGAACTCCTCGTGACGTCCGGGATCTCATCCGGGACTCCGAACAACATTCGGTTTGCTGCATACTCATATTCATACAACCCTAGCGTCACCGAACCTTAAGTGTGTAGACCCTACGGGTTCGGGAGACATGCAGACATGACCGAGACGGCTCTCCGGTCAATAACCAACAGCGGGATCTGGATACCCATGTTGGCTCCCACATACTCCTCGATGATCTCATCGGATGAACCACGATGTCGAGGATTCAAGCAACCCCGTATACTATTCCCTTTGTCAGACGGTATGTTACTTGCCCGAGATTCGATCGTCGGTATCCCAATACCTCGTTCAATCTCGTTACCGGCAAGTCACTTTACTCGTACCGTAATGCATGATCCCGTGACCAGACACTTGGTCACTTTGAGCTCATTATGATGATGCACTACCGAGTGGGCCCAGTGATACCTCTCCGTAATACGGAGTGACAAATCCCAGTCTCGATCCGTGTCAACCCAACAGACACTTTCGGAGATACCTGTAGTGCACCTTTATAGTCACCCAGTTACGTTGTGACGTTTGGTACACCCAAAGCACTCCTACGGTATCCGGGAGTTACACGATCTCATGGTCTAAGGAAGAGATACTTGACATTGGAAAAGCTCTAGCAAAACGAACTACACGATCTTGTGCTATGCTTAGGATTGGGTCTTGTCCATCACATCATTCTCCTAATGATGTGATCCCGTTGTCAACGACATCTAATGTCCATAGTCAGGAAACCATGACTATCTGTTGACCAACGAGCTAGTCAACTAGAGGCTTACTAGGGACGTATTGTGGTCTATGTATTCACACGTGTATTACGATTTCCGGATAATACAATTATAGCATGAATAAAAGACAATTATCATGAACAAGGAAATATAATAATAATCCTTTTATTATTGCCTCTAGGGCATATTTCCAACAGTCTCCCACTTGCACTAGAGTCAATAATCTAGTTACATTGTGATGAATCGAACACCCATAGAGTTCTGGTGTTGATCATGTTTTGCTCGCGGAAGAGGTTTAGTCAACGGATCTGCGACATTCAGATCCGTATGTACTTTGCAAATATCTATGTCTCCATCTTGAACATTTTCACGGATGGAGTTGAAACGACGCTTGATGTGCCTGGTCTTCTTGTGAAACCTGGGCTCCTTGGCAAGGGCAATAGCTCCAGTGTTGTCACAGAAGAGTTTGATCGGCCCCGACGCATTGGGTATGACTCCTAGGTCGGTGATGAACTCCTTCACCCAAATTGCTTCATGCGCTGCCTCCGAGGCTGCCATGTACTCCGCTTCACATGTAGATCCCGCCACGACGCTCTGCTTGCAGCTGCACCAGCTTACTGCCCCACCATTCAACATATACACGTATCCGGTTTGTGACTTAGAGTCATCCAGATCTGTGTCGAAGCTAGCGTCGACGTAACCCTTTACGACGAGCTCTTCGTCACCTCCATAAACGAGAAACATGTCCTTTGTCCTTTTCAGGTACTTCAGGATATTCTTGACCGCTGTCCAGTGTTCCTTGCCGGGATTACTTTGGTACCTTCCTACCAAACTTACGGCAAGGTTTACATCAGGTCTGGTACACAGCATGGCATACATAATAGATCCTATGGCTGAGGCATAGGGGATGACGCTCATCTCTTCTTTATCTTTTGCCGTGGTCGGGCATTGAGCCGAGCTCAATCTCACACCTTGCAATACAGGCAAGAACCCTTTCTTGGACTGATCCATTTTGAACTTCTTCAAAATCTTATCAAGGTATGTGCTTTGTGAAAGACCTATGAGGCGTCTCGATCTATCCCTATAGATCTTGATGCCTAATATGTAAGCAGCTTCTCCAAGGTCCTTCATTGAAAAACACTTATTCAAGTAGGCCTTAATGCTGTCCAAGAATTCTATATCATTTCCCATCAAAAGTATGTCATCTACATATAATATGAGAAATGCTACAGAGCTCCCACTCACTTTCTTGTAAACGCAGGCTTCTCCATAAGTCTGCATAAACCCAAACGCTTTGATCATCTCATCAAAGCGAATGTTCCAACTCCGAGATGCTTGCACCAGCCCATAAATGGATCGCTGGAGCTTGCATACTTTGTTAGCATTCTTAGGATCGACAAAACCTTCCGGCTGCATCATATACAGCTCTTCCTTAAGATAACCGTTAAGGAATGCCGTTTTGACGTCCATCTGCCATATCTCATAATCATAGTATGCGGCAATTGCTAACATGATTCGGACGGACTTAAGCTTCGCTACGGGAGAGAAAGTCTCATCGTAGTCAATCCCTTGAACTTGCCGATAACCCTTAGCGACAAGTCGAGCTTTATAGATGGTGACATTACCATCCGCGTCCGTCTTCTTCTTAAAGATCCATTTGTTTTCTATCGCTCGCCGATCATCGGGCAAGTCAGTCAAAGTCCATACTTTGTTTTCATACATGGATTCTATCTCGGATTGCATGGCTTCTAGCCATTTGTTGGAATCTGGGCCCGCCATCGCTTCTTCATAGTTCGAAGGTTCACCGTTGTCTAACAACATGATTTCCAGGACAGGGTTGCCATACCACTCTGGTGTGGAACGTGTCCTTGTGGACCTACGAAGTTCAGTAGCAACTTGATCCGAAGTACCTTGATCATCATCATTAATTTCCTCTCCAGTCGGTGTAGGCACCACAGGAACATTTTCCTGAGCTGCACTACTTTCCGGTTCAAGAGGTAGTACTTCATCGAGTTCTACTTTCCTCCCACTTACTCCTTTCGAGAGAAACTCTTTTTCCAGAAAGGATCCGTTCTTGGCAACAAAGATCTTGCCTTCGGATCTAAGGTAGAAGGTATACCCAATGGTTTCCTTAGGGTATCCTATGAAGACGCATTTTTCCGACTTGGGTTCGAGCTTTTCAGGTTGAAGTTTCTTGACATAAGCATCGCATCCCCAAACTTTTAGAAACGACAGCTTAGGTTTCTTCCCAAACCATAATTCATACGGTGTCGTCTCAACGGATTTAGACGGTGCCCTATTTAAAGTGAATGTAGCTGTCTCTAGAGCGTATCCCCAAAATGATAGCGGTAAATCGGTAAGAGACATCATAGATCGCACCATATCCAATAGAGTGCGATTACGACGTTCGGACACACCGTTACGCTGAGGTGTTCCAGGCGGCGTGAGTTGTGAAACGATTCCACATTTTCTTAAGTGTGTACCAAATTCGTGACTTAAATATTCTCCTCCACGATCTGATCGTAAGAACTTTATCTTTCGGTCACGTTGATTCTCTACTTCATTCTGAAATTCCTTGAACTTTTCAAAGGTCTCAGACTTGTGTTTCATCAAGTAGACATACCCATATCTACTCAAGTCATCAGTGAGAGTGAGAACATAACGATATCCTCCGCGAGCCTCAACGCTCATTGGACCACACACATCAGTATGTATGATTTCCAATAAGTTGGTTGCTCGCTCCATTGTTCCGGAGAACGGAGTCTTGGTCATTTTGCCCATGAGGCATGGTTCGCATGTGTCAAATGATTCATAATCGAGAGACTCTAAAAGTCCATCAGCATGGAGCTTCTTCATGCGCTTGACACCAATGTGACCAAGGCGGCAGTGCCACAAGTATGTGGGACTATCGTTATCAACTTTACATCTTTTGGTATTCACACTATGAATATGTGTAACATTACGTTCGAGATTCATTAAGAATAAACCATTGACCATCGGGGCATGACCATAAAACATATCTCTCATATAAATAGAACAACCATTATTCTCGGATTTAAATGAGTAGCCATCTCGCATCAAACGAGATCCAGATACAATGTTCATGCTCAAACTTGGCACTAAATAACAATTATTGAGGTTTAAAACTAATCCCGTAGGTAAATGTAGAGGTAGCGTGCCGACGGCGATCACATCGACCTTGGAACCATTCCCGACGCGCATCGTCACCTCGTCCTTCGCCAGTCTCCGCTTATTCCGCAGCTCCTGCTGTGAGTTACAAATATGAGCAACGGCACCGGTATCAAATACCCAGGAGTTACTACGAGTACTGGTAAGGTACACATCAATTACATGTATATCAAATATACCTTTAGTGTTGCCGGCCTTCTTGTCCGCTAAGTATTTGGGGCAGTTCCGCTTCCAGTGACCCTTCCCTTTGCAATAAAAGCACTCAGTCTCAGGCTTGGGTCCATTCTTTGACTTCTTCCCGGCAACTGGCTTACCGGGCGCGGCAACATCTTTGCCGTCCTTCTTGAAGTTCTTCTTACCCTTGCCCTTCTTGAACTTAGTGGTCTTATTGACCATCAACACTTGATGTTCTTTCTTGATTTCAACCTCTGCTGACTTCAGCATTGAAAATACTTCAGGAATGGTCTTCACCATCCCCTGCATATTGTAGTTCAGCACAAAGCTCTTGTAGCTCGGTGGGAGCGACTGAAGGATTCTGTCAATGACCGCCTCGTCCGGGAGGTTGATCTCCAGCTGGGACAGGCGGTTGTGCAACCCAGACATTTTGAGTATGTGCTCACTGACAGAACTGTTTTCCTCCATCTTACAACTATAGAACTTGTCGGAGACTTCATATCTCTCGACCCGGGCATGAGCTTGAAAAACCATTTTCAGCTCCTCGAACATCTCATATGCTCCGTGTCGCTCAAAACGCTTTTGGAGCCCCGGTTCTAAGCTGTAAAGCATGCCGCACTGAACGAGGGAGTAATCATCAGCACGTGATTGCCAAGTGTTCATAACGTCTTGGTTCTCTGGGATGGGTGCTTCACCTAGCGGTGCATCTAGGACATAATCTTTCTTGGCTGCTATGAGGATGATCCTCAGGTTCCGGACCCAGTCCGAATAGTTGCTGCCATCATCTTTCAGCTTGGTTTTCTCTAGGAACGCGTTGAAGTTCATGTTGACATGAGCGTTGGCCATTTGATCTACAAGACATATTTTGCAAAGACTTTAGACTAAGTTCATGATAATTAAGTTCATCTAATCAAATTATTTAATGAACTCCCACTCAGATTGACATCCCTCTAGTCATCTAAGTGTTACACGATCCGAGTCGACTAGGCCGTGTCCGATCATCACGTGAGACGGACTAGTCATCATCGGTGAACATCTCCATGTTGATCGTATCTTCCATACGACTCATGTTCGACCTTTCGGTCTCTTGTGTTCCGAGGCCATGTCTGTACATGCTAGGCTCGTCAAGTTAACCCTAAGTGTTTCTGCATGTGTAAAACTGTCTTACACCCGTTGTATGTGAACGTAAGGATCTATCACACCCGATCATCACGTGGTGCTTCGAAACGACGAACTTTAGCAACGGCGCACAGTTAGGGGGAACACTTTCTTGAAATTATTATAAGGGATCATCTTATTTACTACCGTCGTTCTAAGTAAACAAGATGCATAAACATAATAAACATCACATGCAATTATATAAAGTAGTGACATGATATGGCCAATATCATATAGCTCCTTCGATCTCCATCTTCGGGGCTCCATGATCATCTTCGTCACCGGCATGACACCATGATCTCCATCATCATGATCTCCATCATCGTGTCTTCATGAAGTTGTCACGCCAACGACTACTTCTACTTCTATGGCTAACGCGTTTAGCAATAAAGTAAAGTAATTTACATGGCGTTCTTCAATGACACGCAGGTCATACAAAAATAAAGACAACTCCTATGGCTCCTGCCGGTTGTCATACTCATCGACATGCAAGTCGTGATTCCTATTACAAGAACATGATCTCATACATCACAATATATCATTCATCATTCATCACAACTTCTGGCCATATCACATCACATGACAATTGCTGCAAAAACAAGTTAGACGTCCTCTAATTGTTGTTGCATCTTTTACGTGGCTGCAATTGGGTTCTAGCAAGAACGTTTTCTTACCTACGAATAACCACAACGTGATTTTGTCAACTTCTATTTACCCTTCATAAGGACCCTTTTCGTCGAATCCGCTCCAACTAAAGTGGGAGAGACAGACACCCGCTAGCCACCTTATGCAACTAGTGCATGTCAGTCGGTGGAACCTGTCTCACGTAAGCGTACGTGTAAGGTCGGTCCGGGCCGCTTCATCCCACAATACCGCTGAAGCAAGAAAAGACTAGTAGCGGCAAGCAAGTTGACAAGATCTACGCCCACAACAAAATTGTGTTCTACTCGTGCAATAGAGAACTACGCATAGACCTAGCTCATGATGCCACTGTTGGGGAACGTTGCAGAAAATTAAAATTTTTCCTACGGTTTCACCAAGATCCATCTATGAGTTCATCTAAGCAACGAGTCATGGGAGAGAGATTGCATCTACATACCACTTGTAGATCGCGTGCGGAAGCGTTCAAGAGAACGGTGATGATGGAGTCGTACTCGCCGTGATTCAAATCACCGATGACCAAGTGCCGAACGGACAGCACCTCCGCGTTCAACACACGTACGGAGCGGATGACGTCTCCTCCTTCTTGATCCAGCAAGGGGGAAGGAGAGGTTGATGATGATCCAGCAGCACAACGGCGTGGTGGTGGATGCAGCAGAACTCCGGCAGGGCTTCGCCAAGCTGCTGCGGGAGGAGGACGAGGTGTAGCAGGGGAGGGAGGCGCCAAGACACAGGGTGCGGCTGCCCTCCCCCTGCCCTCCTTTATATAGGCCCCCAGGGGGGCGCCGGCCCTGGGAGATGCAATCTCCCAAGGGGGCGGCGGCCAGGGGGGTGGAGTGCCCCCCAAGGCAAGTGGTGCGCCCCCCCCACCTAGGGTTTCCAACCCTAGGCGCAGGGGGGCCCAAGGGGGGGCGCACCAGCCCACTAGGGGCTGGTCCCCCCCCCCACTTCAGCCCACGGGGCCCTCCGGGATAGGTGGCCCCACCCGGTGGACCCCCGGGACCTTTCCGGTGGTCCCGGTACAATACCGGGTGACCCCGAAACTTTCCCGATGGCCGAAACAGCACTTCCTATATATAATTCTTTACCTCCGGACCATTCCGGAACTCCTCGTGACGTCCGGGATCTCATCCGGGACTCCGAACAACATTCGGTTTGCTGCATACTCATATTCATACAACCCTAGCGTCACCGAACCTTAAGTGTGTAGACCCTACGGGTTCGGGAGACATGCAGACATGACCGAGACGGCTCTCCGGTCAATAACCAACAGCGGGATCTGGATACCCATGTTGGCTCCCACATACTCCTCGATGATCTCATCGGATGAACCACGATGTCGAGGATTCAAGCAACCCCGTATACTATTCCCTTTGTCAGACGGTATGTTACTTGCCCGAGATTCGATCGTCGGTATCCCAATACCTCGTTCAATCTCGTTACCGGCAAGTCACTTTACTCGTACCGTAATGCATGATCCCGTGACC
The DNA here is from genome assembly GCF_018294505.1 of Triticum aestivum. Taxonomy (NCBI): domain Eukaryota; kingdom Viridiplantae; phylum Streptophyta; class Magnoliopsida; order Poales; family Poaceae; genus Triticum; species Triticum aestivum. The sequence goes on from NC_057804.1 coordinate 509,471,622, forward strand.
AGACACTTGGTCACTTTGAGCTCATTATGATGATGCACTACCGAGTGGGCCCAGTGATACCTCTCCGTAATACGGAGTGACAAATCCCAGTCTCGATCCGTGTCAACCCAACAGACACTTTTGGAGATACCTGTAGTGCACCTTTATAGTCACCCAGTTATGTTGTGACGTTTGGTACACCCAAAGCACTCCTACGGTATCCGGGAGTTACACGATCTCATGGTCTAAGGAAGAGATACTTGACATTGGAAAAGCTCTAGCAAAACGAACTACACGATCTTGTGCTATGCTTAGGATTGGGTCTTGTCCATCACATCATTCTCCTAATGATGTGATCCCATTGTCAACGACATCTAATGTCCATAGTCAGGAAACCATAACTATCTGTTGACCAACGAGCTAGTCAACTAGAGGCTTACTAGGGACGTATTTGGTCTAAGTATTCACACGTGTATTACGATTTCCGTATAATACAATTATAGCATGAATAAAAGACAATTATCATGAACAAGGAAATATAATAATAATCCTTTTATTATTGCCTCTAGGGCATATTTCCAACACATTGGACCACATACATTAGTATGTATGATCTCCAACAAATCAGTTGCTCGCTCCATAGTTTCGGAGAACGGCGTTTTAGTCATCTTGCCCATGAGGCATGGTTCGCAAGTACCAAGTGATTCATAATCAAGTGATTCCAAAAGTCCATCAGTATGGAGTTTCTTCATGCGCTTTACACCAATATGACCCAAACGGCAGTGCCACAAATAAGTTGCACTATCACTATCAACTCTGCATCTTTTGGCTTCAACATTATGAATATGTGTATCACTACTATCGAGATTCATCAAAAATAGACCACTCTTCAAGGGTGCATGACCATAAAAGATATTACTCATATAAATAGAACAACCATTATTCTCAGATTTAAATGTAACCATCTCGCATCAAACAAGATCTAGATACAATGTTCATGCTCAACGCTGGCACCAAATAACAATTATTTAGGTCTAAAACTAATCCCGAAGGTAGATGTAGAGGTAGCGTGCCTACGGTGATCACATCGACTTTGGAACCATTTCCCACGTGCATTGTCACCTTGTCCTTAGCCAGTGTTCGCTTAATCTGTAGTCCCTGTTTCGAGTTGCAAATATTAGCAACAGAACCAGTATCAAATACCCAGGTGCTATTGCGAGCTCTGGTAAGGTACACATCAATAACATGTATATCACATATACCTTTGTTCACCTTGCCATCCTTCTTATCCGCCAAATACTTGGGGCAGTTCCGCTTCCAGTGACCAGTCTGCTTGCAGTAGAAGCACTCAGTCTCAGACTTAGGTCCAGACTTGGGTTTCTTCTCTTGAGCAGCAACTTGTTTGTTGTTCTTCTTGAAGTTCCCCTTCTTCTTCCCTTTGCCCTTTTTCTTGAAACTGGTGGTCTTATTGACCATCAACACTTGATGCTCCTTCTTGATTTCTACCTCCGTAGCCTTTAGCATTGCGAAGAACTTGGGAATCGTCTTATCCATCCCTTGCATGTTATAGTTCATCACGAAGCTCTTGTAGCTTGGTGGCAGTGATTGAAGAATTCTGTCAATGACTTAATCATCCGGAAGATTAACTCCCAGTTGAATCAAGTGATTGTTATACCCAGACATTCTGAGTATATGCTCACTAACAGAACTATTCTCCTCCATCTTGTAGCTGTAGAACTTATTGGAGACTTCATATCTCTCAATCCGGGCATTTGCTTGAAATATTAACTTCAACTCCTAGAACATCTCATATGCTCCATGACGTTCAAAACGCCGTTGAAGTCCCGGTTCTAAGCTGTAAAGCATGGCACACTGAACTATCGAGTAGTCATCAGCTTTGCTCTGCCAGACATTCATAACATCTGGTGTTGCTCCTGCACCCGGTTTGGCACCTAGCGGTGCTTCCAGGACCTAATTCTTCTATGCAGCAATGAGGATAATCCTCAAGTTACGGACCCAGTCCGTGTAATTGCTACCATCATCTTTCAACTTTGCTTTCTCAAGGAACGTTTTAAAATTCAACGAAACAACAACATGAGCCATCTATCTACAACAAACATAGACATGCAAAATACTATCAGGTACTAAGTTCATGATAAATTTAAGTTCAATTAATCATATTACTTAAGAACTCCCACTTAGATAGACATCCCTCTAATCATCTAAGTGATCACATGATCCAAATCAACTAAACCATAACCGATCATCACGTGAAATGGAGTAGCTTTCAATGGTGAACATCACTATGTTGATCATATCTACTATATGCTTCACGCTCGACCTTTCGGTCTCAGTGTTCCGAGGCCATACCTGCATATGCTAGGCTCGTCAAGTTTAACCTGAGTATTCTGCATGTGCAAAACTGGCTTGCACCCGTTGTAGATGGACGTAGAGCTTATCACACCCGATCATCACGTGGTGTCTGGGCATGACAAACTTTGGCAACGGTGCATACTCAGGGAGAACACTTTTATCTTGAAATTTAGTGAGAGATCATTTTATAATGCTACCGTCAATCAAAGCAAGATAAGATGCATAAAAGATAAACATCACATGCAATCAATATAAGTGATATGATATGGCCATCATCATCTTGTGCTTGTGATCTCCATCTCTGAAGCGCCGTCATGATCACCATCGTCACCGGCGCGACACCTTGATCTCCATTGTAGCATCGTTGTCGTCTCGCCAACTGTTGCTTCTACGACTATCGCCACCGCTTAGTGATAAAGTAAAGCAATCACAGGGCGATTGCATTGCATACAATAAAGCGACAACCATATGGCTCCTGCCAGTTGCCGATAACTCGGTTACAAAACATGATCATCTCATACAATAAAATATAGCATCATGCCTTGACCATATCACATCACAACATGCCCTGCAAAAACAAGTTAGACGTCATCTACTTTGTTGTTGCAAGTTTTACGTGGCTGCTATGGGCTGAGCAAGAACCGTCCTTACCTACGCATCAAAACCACAACGATAGTTCATCAAGTTAGTGCTGTTTTAACCTTCTCAAGGACCGGGCGTAGCCACACTCGGTTCAACTAAAGTTGGAGCAAATGACACCCGCTAGTTACCTGTGTGCAAAGCACAGCGGTAAAACCAGTCTCGCGTAAGCGTACGCGTAATGTCGGTCCGGGACGCTTCATCCAACAATACCGATGAACCAAAATATGACATGCTGGTAAGCAGTATGACTTGTATTGCCCACAACTCACTTGTGTTCTACTCGTGCATATAACATCTATGCATAAAACCAGACTCGGATGCCACTGCTGGGGAATGTAGTAATTTCAAAAAAAAAATCCTACGCACATGCAAGATCATGGTGATGCATAGAAACGAGAGGGGAGAGTGTGTCCACGTACCCTCATAGACCGATAGCGGAAGCGTTAGCACAACGCAGTTGATGTAGTCGTACATCTTCACGATCCGAGCGATCAAGTACCGAACGCACGGCACCTCCGAGTTCTGCACACGTTCAACTCGATGACGTCCCTCGAACTCCGATCCAGCCGAGCTTTGAGGGAGAGTTCCGTCAGCACGATGTTGTGGTGATGATGATGATGTTCTACCGACGCAGGGCTTTGCCTAAGCACCACTACAATGTTATCGAGGTGGACTATGGTGGAGGGGGGCACCGCACACGGCTAAGAGATCCAAGGGATCAATTGTTGTGTCTATGGGGTGCCCTCCTCCTTCGTATATAAAGGAGTGGAGGAGGGGGCCGCCCAGGAGGAAGAGGTGCGCCCAAGGGGGGAGTCCTACTCCCACCGGGAGTAGGACTCCTCTTTTTCCTATTTGGAGAGGGGGAGGGAAGGAAGAGGAAGGAGGGAGGAAGGAAAGGGGGGCCGGCCCCCTCCCAATTTGGATTGGGCTTGGGGGGGGGGGCGCCCCCTCCCTTGCTCCTTTCCCCTCCTTTCCACTAAAGCCCATTAAGGCCCATATACCCCCTGGGGGGTTCCGATAACCTCCCGGAGCTCCGGTATTTCCCAATCTCACCCGGAACCATTTCGGTGTCCAAATATAGTCGTACAATATATCGATCTTTATGTCTCGACCATTTCGAGACTCCTCGTCATGTCCTTGATCACATCCAGGACTCCGAACTACCTTCGGTACATCAGAACTCATAAACGCATAATATAACCATCATCGAACTTTAAGCGTGCGAACCCTACGGGTTCGAGAACTATGTAGACATGACTGAGACACGTCTCCGGTCAATAACCAATAGCGGAACCTGGATGCTCATATTGGCTCCCACATATTCTACGAAGATCTTTATCGGTCAAACCGCATAACAACATACGTTGTTCCCTTTGTTCATCAGTATGTTACTTGCCCGAGATTCGATCGTTGGTATCTCAATACCTAGTTCAATCTCGTTACCGGCAAGTGAAAGGATCGATATGGTTGAATAGAGGGGGGGGGGGTGAATAGGCAACTAACAATTTTTAGACTTTTCTTTAACAAATTAAAACTTGCAATGAAATAGGTTGTCTAGATGTGCAACTACGTGGACAACCTATATGATGCAAAGACAATAAGCACACAAGCAAGCAATGGATATAACTCAAGTAAGCTTGCAAAAGTAAAGGGACAAGATAACCAAGAGTGGAGCCGGTGGAGACGAGGATGTGTTACCGAAGTTCCTTCCTTTTAAGGGGAAGTACGTCTCCGTTAGAGCGGTGTGGAGGCACAATGCTCCCCAAGAAGCCACTAGGGCCACCGTAATCTCCTCACGCCCTCACACAATGCGAGATGCCGTGATTCCACTATTGGAGCCCTTGAAGGCAGCAACCGGACCTTTACAAACAAGATTGGGGCTACCTCCACAACACTTGGAGGCTCCCAACAACACCACGAAGCTTCACCACAATGGAGTATGGCTTCGAGGTGACCTCAACCGTCTAGGGTGCTCAACACCCAAGAGTAACAAGATCCGCTAGGGATAAAGTGGGGGAATCAAATTCTCTTGGTGGAAGTGTAGATCTGGGCCTTCTCAACCAATCCCGAGCAAATCAACAAGTTTGATTGGCTAGGGAGAGAGATCGGGTGAAAATGGAGCTTGGAGCAACAATGGAGCTTTGGGGAAAGAGGTAGGTCAACTTTGGGGAAGAAGACCCCTTTATATAGTGGGGGGCTCAAACAACCGTTATCCACTGAGCAGCCCCGCACAGAGAGAGGTACTACCGCTAGGGAAGGGCGGTACCACCGCTTAGGGCGGTACTACCGCTCCTACCCAGCGTACTGCCGCACTGACAGAGCCCTAGCCCCAGGGCGGTACTACCGCTAGGGAAGGGCGGTACTACCGTTTAGAGCGGTACCACCGCTCCTACTACCTCCCTTAGTGCCGCAAAACCCGACACGAAAAATTCGTTCGAGAATCGAGGCGGAAGTAGCCCAGACACACAACGGTACTACGGCTGAAAAACCCAAGCAGTACTACCGCTCGGAGAGCGGTACTACCGCTTGGAGCGGTACTACCGCTCTGAGAGCGGTACTACCGCTGGGGAGATTCGGCGGTACTACCGCTGTGGTCGCGGTACTACCGCTAGGGTAGAGAAAAGCATAGCAAGGGGAAAACGACAGCTCCAGAGATGCGGAAGGAAAGACGACGGGTGTGATAAGGATGTGTACGTGTGATTCCACCCAAGTCTTACCAAAACGGATCCCCTCTTGATAGTACGGTGACTCCTACGGAACTAGTCCACCAACAACGAAACGAAGGAGCTACACCGTCTTGAATTACAACACCGAGGGGAGGAAATCGTCTCGTGCCAATGGATGAATCTCTGAAAGAACTAAACACGCACGATTAGTCCGCACATGCATTGTCATCAATCACCAAAACATATTGGGGATAAATATGCCCTTACAATCTCCCCCTTTTTGGTGGATTGATGACAATACGGGATTTGCGCAAAATGATAGATATAGGATAAGCGCAAAAGCACAACCGTCCTAAAATGTAGAAGGGCTCCCCCTGGATGTGTGCTACCTAGAAAAGTGCTTTGGACTGCACGGCACAGATGCCAGGATCAATGCTCCCCCTACATTTTAAAGACCAACTACCTAAGCAAGATATGAGAGCAACATATATATAACAGGATAAGCAGGGAACTCATAAGCTAGATAGACATAGATAATGGTACGGAAAGGTAAGGTAGCATATGTATCACACCATATGACTCGAGCTTAGGTCTAACTGACAGACTCACAGACACAAACCAAATAAAGCAACAAGTGAAAGCACAAACACAAAAGACGAAAGACACAAAACGCAAATCCCTAAACTTTCTCCCCCTTTGGCATCGAGACACCAAAAAGGAGAGGGAGTGTTGCTACGGCTCCAGGTGAAGGCAAACGAGGGACACCCATCAGATCTCAGCGGGATCATCTGCGCTACCATCGTCAGCCGGGAAGTGCTCAGCATCAGAATCAGTCCAATGGCAGTGCTGCTGAATCCACTCCTCCTCCTCGGTAAGCTGATCCTCAGAACCACTAATCACAATAGCACCCATCTGACGCATGAGCTCCTTGTGGCGACCTCGGGCCTTCTTCTCAGCCACATGAGTCATGTACTGACCGTGAGACTCCATGCAGAACAGCTTCTTCACCTTGATCTTGAGCTTCTTGGCCCAAGAGGGCTCTGCCTCAGAAGGCACGTAGTCATCATCTTCATCCTCAGCCTCAGCCCCAATCTCCTCCTCAGTCTCCATGGCAGCAGCAGATGAAGGAACTCCAGTCCTAGGGGCCTGAGTGCCCCAGTTATCCTTCTTCCTCAGACGCTTGACATCGTGAGAAACCAACTCTCCAATCTCCAGCACCACCTTGGGATAGACACGATCCCAGGCCTTCTCAATGAGCAGCATAATGAACGGACCATAAATCGGGCACTTGCGCTCGGAGATAGCAGAAACCAGCTCAGACCACATAACATGAGAGATATCCAAGGACTCTCCGGTGCTCTGCACCTTCTCCCGCTGACAGAAGAGAAGCATGTCCACGAGATAAGAGTGAACCTGGTCCAGATTCCCGATGCGAGGGAAAAGAGTCTCTCTGAAGATACGGTGAAGAATATCCAGATAGGCAGGCAGCTCATAGGTCTCCTTCTTCGTCTCAGGGTTGATCCTCAGAGTGCAGTAGGGCCACAGAGCTTGCTTGTGAGTGGCATTGGCGCGACGGTGGGGGCGAAAGCCGACAGAAGACTCAAGTCCTAGATCTTCCACCCCAATCAACTGCATGAAAGCTTTCCACTTGACTGACAGCAACTTGCCATTTGTCATCCAAGTCAGAGTCCTGTCCTCATCGGTCCCAAGGTGAACCGTGGCATAGAATTGGGCCACAATATCAGCATCATAGTCCTTATTGAATTGCATGATCCCGAGAATGTTCAGCTGAGTGCACATCTGAAGAGCTTCACCAAAGTAGTCAGGATCTTTCTCCATATGCTCGGTGTCGATGGAGTGCACGTTGACATAGATATTCTTCTTGGCTTTGAGAACATCAAAGTAGATGGCAAACTGGAACCTGTTCCAGAACGGACGGTCGACCAAAGTGGGATCTTGGTCGACCTCATACGGGTTGCGGCGGCGCCTTGCCCAGAACTCCTTGGGCGGCATTTCTGGCACGGTTTTGCTTGGCTTTGGCTTGATTCCAGGCTTCTTCTGCAGTTGAGGAGGAGGTGGAGCACTAGAAGATCCTCCGGCAGGCTCAGTGGGTTCAGTGGTGCGGTAGCGCTTGGACGAGGCACGACCGGGGTTGACACGACGAGCCTGATGCTCAGGAACCTCATCACCTGGAACCACACACACAAACACGCAAACAACCAGAAAGAACGAGCGTAAGCCACAAACACGAACAAAGAGGATCACTGAGAGGTAGGAGTAAGATGGAACCTGGTAGAGGGCGGTAGTACCGTGACCCTTGAGCGGTAGTACCGCTCTGGGAGAGCGGTAGTACCGCTCGAGGCGGGGAAACAGTAGTTTCCGACTACCGTGGTCAGATCCGGTACTACCGTCCCACCAAATTCAAAAATACCCCAACCAAACACTAATCCAAATAGTCTAGAAGCATTCTCCATCCTACTCAAGCCTAGATCTGGACAAAAATCTAGAGATGCAACTGCTATTGCCCCTAGAACGCTAGATGGGAAATCTAGACAAAAGGAAACAGGGAATGGGGGCAATACCGGCATCCATGGCAAGAGGACAAGGTGGGGATCGATTCCATCAAAGGAAACGGAGAGGAGCGCCCCGGAGAGGGAGATCCGCCGGAGCCCTCCCGCGGCGCCGGTTGCTGAAGAGAGAGACGAACAGGGCGAAGGGGGCGAGCGAATGGGTATGGGGGAGAAGAAACTCCCCCTGCCCCCGATATAACCCCCAGCCCGTGCCTCACAGCAGTAGTACCGCTCTGGAGGGTGGTAGTACCGCTAAGAGCGGTAGTACCGCTCGCCACCAGCGGTAGTACCGCTTCAGCAACCACATGGCTTCTAGACCAACGGCTAACTCTCAAAAAGAAATGGAAAGCAAGGCCAAAAGAACGAGAGGACCGACACGGCAACACACACACACACAACAGAACAGAAACAACTCAAACACAAACAACCACACGAAACAGAGCAAGCTCTGGCCTCTCTCAGGAGAGGGCGGTGGCCGGAGCCACCTATGTTTGAGTCAATTGGTATGGCACCGTGAAGAATTATCCTTGGGCCCATGACCAAAACTCGTCTTTGAAGCACAAGTACCATCAAAAATGGCTGTTGTGAAAGAGTTGATCGTTTTATGCATAATGGGGGGAGGGAAAGTTCATTGAGAGAACAACACTCCCCCTATGTCCATGCCTACATCTAAGCTAGATACCAAGTTGAGTGGGATGGGGTGTGCAAGGGTTCAAGTCACATTGCTCGAATCAATGATATTTAGCTCATGCCTTAACTCGCGAAATCTTGCTTTATCCAAGGGCTTCGTGAAAATATCTGCAAGGTTATCATGAGTGTTGACATACTTGAGCTCGATCTCTCCTCGCCTAATGTGATCCCGGATGAAATGATACCGAATCTCAATGTGCTTCGTCTTGAAGTGTTGCACCGGGTTGAGAGAAATCTTGATGGCACTTTTGTTGTCACACCAAAGAGGCACTTTGTCACAAATGACACCGTATTCCTTTAAAGTTTGCCTCATCCATAGGAGTTGTGCACAACAACTACCGGCCGCCACATATTCAGCTTCGGTGGACGAGAGAGATACACAACTCTGCTTTTTGGAAGACCAACTCACCAAAGAGCACCCAAGAAACTGGCACCCTCCGGAAGTGGACTTCCTATCCACTTTGTCTCCCGCCCAATCGGAATCCGTAAATCCTTCAAGCTTGAAGTTTGCCCCTCTTGGGTACCATAAGCCAAAGTTTGGGGTATGAGCCAAATATCGAAAGATTCGCTTGACCGCCACATAGTGACTTTCCTTTGGTGCAGCTTGAAACCGTGCACACATCCCCACACTCAACATGATATCCGGTCTAGATGCACAAAGGTAAAGCAAGGAGCCAATCATGGAGCGATATACCTTTTGATCCACCGCTTTACCATTGGGATCAATGTCAAGTTGGCACTTGGTGGGCATTGGAGTAGAGGCCGGCTTGACATCACTTAACTTGAATCTCTTGAGCATGTCTTGAGTGTATTTGGCTTGGTTGATGAAGGTACCTTCTCTTCTTTGTTTGATATCAAAACCAAGGAAGAACTTCAACTCTCCCATCGAAGACATCTTGAACTTAGAGGTCATGAGAGCGGCAAATTCTTCATTGAAAGCTTTGTTAGGGGAACCAAAGATAATGTCATCAACATATAGTTGGCATACAAACAACTCCCCTTTGACCTTCTTAGTAAAAAGAGTGGGATCGATTAGCCCCACTTCAAATCCACGATCTTGTAACAACTCGGTAAGGTGGTCATACCACGCACGTGGGGCTTGTTTAAGGCCATAGAGCGCCTTATCGAGTTGATACACATGATCCGGGAAGAAGGGATCCTCGAACCCGGGGGGTTGCTTGACATAGACCAACTCATTAATAGGACCATTAAGAAAAGCACTTTTAACATCCATTTGTTGCAACTTAAAGTTGTGATGGGAAGCATAAGCAATCAACAAACGAATGGATTCAAGGCGAGCAACGGGAGCAAAGGTTTCACCGTAGTCGATACCCTCGACTTGGGAGTAGCCTTGTGCTACCAATCTTGCCTTGTTGCGAATGATGTTCCCATGAGCATCTTGCTTGTTCTTGAAGATCCACTTGGTTCCAATGATGTTATGGTTCCCTGAAGGCCTTGGCACCAATCTCCACACCTTGTTGTACTCGAAGTTGTTGAGTTCTTCATGCATGGCATTGAGCCAATCCGAGTCTTCGAGCGCCTCATAGACCTTATGGGGTTCAACACAAGAGACAAACGCGTGATGTTCACAATAGTTTGCTAATTGTCTACGAGTGCTTACCCCCTTTCTTAGGCTTCCAACCACATTCTCCATGAGATGACCTTTGGTGGTGAGTTTGGAAGCAATCTTCGCGGCACGACGCTCCAATTCCTCCTCGGATGTCGAAGGAGGAGGGTTCACTTGATCATCTTGAGCGTCGTCATGAGCTTGTTCTTGATCTTGAGCTTGCTCATGATCTTGAACTTGCTCGAGGGGAAGAACTTGACCTTGGGCATCATGTGGAGGTTCACCACCATCTTGTGATTGATCTTGCCCTTGGTCTTGTTCCCTAGGTTGAGGGCCTTCACTTTGTTCTTCGGAAGCGTGTGGGTCTTGAGTAGGTGAAGGCTCCACCGAGGTGGAGCATTGTCCTTCTCCTTCGGCCACAAGGGGTTCCTCAATGGGTAGGATATGACCAATACCCATTCTTCTTATGGCTTGGGGAGGAATTTCATCACCTACATCACAAGTACCACTTTGCTCCACTTGGGAGCCGTTATTTTCATCAAACTCTACATTACACGTCTCCTCAATGAGTCCGTTGGACTTGTTGAGAACACGGTAAGCATGAGAGTTTGTAGCATAACCAACAAATATGCCCTCATGAGCTCTAGCCTCGAATTTAGACAAACGAACACCTTTCTTGAGAATGAAACACTTACACCCGAACACCCGGAAGTACTTGAGATTGGGCTTGTTCCCGGTGAGTATCTCATACGGAGTCTTGTTCAAGCCTTTGCGGAGATAGAGCCGATTGGATGCATGACAAGCTGTGTTGATGGCTTCGGCCCAAAAGTTGTATGGAGACTTGAACTCCGCCATCATGGTCCTTGCCGCATCCATCAACGTCCGGTTCTTCCTCTCCGCAACACCATTTTGTTGAGGGGTATATGGTGCAGAATATTGATGCTTGATCCCTTCATCACTAAGAAACTCATCCAAGGTGTAGTTCTTGAACTCGGTGCCGTTGTCACTTCTTATTGTCAGAATCTTTGCATTATGTTGACGTTGAGCTTCATTTGCAAAGTCGATGACGGTTTGTTGAGTCTCACTCTTCCTCTTGAAGAAGTATACCCAAGTGTATCTTGAATAATCATCCACAATCACCAAGCAATACTTTCTACCCCCAAGACTGTCAAAGGATGGAGGCCCGAAGAGGTCCATGTGTAGGAGCTCCAAGGGTCTCTTCGAGTAGATGATAGTCGTGGGAGGGTGAGCCGTCTCATGAAGCTTTCCTTCGATGCAAGCACTGCAAACACGATCTTTGGCAAAACTAACATTTGTTAGTCCATGAACATGGTCCCCCTTGAGAAGACTTTGCAAAGATCTCATATTGACGTGGGCTAAACGGCGATGCCAAAGCCATCCCACATCAACTTTAGCCATTAGGCATGTCGCGGTCTTAGTGGGTTGCTCCGAAAAGTTAATCACATAGAGACCGTTCTCGACATGCCCAACAAAGGCTACTTTAAGAGTCTTGCTCCACAAGAGGGCCACAGTATCAATATCAAAGAAGGTGGCAAAGCCCATGAGTGCGAGTTGACGAACGGAAAGTAAATTGAACGCAAGGGACTCAACAAGCATGACTTTCTCGATCGTTAGATCATGAGAAATGACAACCTTGCCAAGACCCAATACCTTAGAATGTGAGGCATCACCCCATTCGACATTGGTGGGCATAGATGGGATCTTGTGCACGTCCACCACCAAGTCCTTGCTCCTGGTCATATGATTTGTTGCTCCACTATCGAGCAACCATGATCCCCCACCGGAAGCAAACACCTACAAGAGATCAATGCTTGGTTTTAGGTACCCATTGAGTAATGGGTCCTTTGATGTTAGTAACAAGGGTCTTAGGAACCCAAATAGACCATTCAATGTACTCATAAGGAGAACCAACAAATTTAGCATAAACATGCCCATCACTAGCACGACACAACACATAAGATGGGCTAAAGTCGCCGGCTTTGTTGGGAGAGATGGCTTTGCGCTCTTGGGCATCACCATTCTTCCCATTGTTCTTCTTCTCCTTAGGAGCACCTTCTCCCTCCTTCACAAAGGTTTGCGCGAGCGGAGGAGGTCGATCGGTCTTGCTCTTCTTCTCCTTGTTCTTCTTCTTGTTCTTGGACTTGGGTGAGAACCCAACTCCCTCCTTGCCCACAACTTCCTTTTGATTGCTCAAAAGGTCATTGAGGTTCTTCTCGCCTTGTATGCATGACACAAGACCTTTCTCGAGTTGTTCCTTCAACTTGGCATTCTCCTCCACAAGATGCACATGCTCACAACAAGGGTTAGTAGCATTTGCATTATCAATTAAGACCATGTGAGAAAATGTGGCCTTTTCCTTGGTTAGCTTAACTTGGAGTTGAGCATGAGACTCCTTGAGGGTAGCATGAGCACCTTTCAAGACCTTGTGGGCCTTGTCAAGTACATCAAACTCCTCCGTGAGTCTAACATGATCAACCCCAAGTTTAGCCTTCTCGGAAGCTAGAACATGAGACACAACAAAAGCATGATCAAGATCTTTCTTTAGTTTAGCATGACCATCGTTGTGTGACTCCTCAAGAGCCAAACGATGCCCATGCTCTTCCTCAAGAGCATTAGAGAGATCCGATATCTCATCGGCATAGTCACGACTATGACTTTCCATCTTAGAGATGGTTTCTTCATGAGCCTCGATCATGTCATTGGCTTCACCAAGTTGTTCCAAGAGAGCAACAAAGTGCTTCTTGGATTTGCCCTTGAGCTTACTCATGAAGGACTCAAATTCATTGATCTCCTCATTAGACCCCTTACCATTATCAAAATCATCCGTTGAAGGAGGGTTAGGAATAATGGTGGTTTTGATGTTGGGGGTTACCTTGTTGGTGGCCTTAGCCATGAGGCACTTGGCGGTGATGTTCTCGTTAGGTGCATCTAAGAGAGACACCCGGGGAGTTGTGACAATGGCAACGGATGCCATGGCCATTGTTTCACCATCTTCATCATCATCGTCATCCTCACGGTATTCTTCTTGAACCACCAACCCGCGAGACGGAGTCTTCTTGGTGAAGTTGTTCTTGTTGGGGAAGGACTTGGCTTTGTCTTTTCGGATGAACTTGCCACCATTGTCTTCCCGCTTCTCGTAGGGACAATCCGCAACAAAATGGCTAACATTGCCACAGTTGAAACAGGTTCTAACTCGTTGCTTCCCTTTGAGGCCACTTGAGTTGTTCTTGTTGAAGTTGGGTCTTGTATTCTTCTTACTCCAAAACTGTCTTGAGGCAAGAGCCATGTGCTCATGATAATCATACTTCGTGTCCTCGGGGTTGCTCTCCTCATCTTCCTCTTCTTCTTCTTCTTCCACACTAACCTTGGCCTTCAAGGCAAGATTGGGCTTCTTTGCCCTTTGGGAATGGAGCACCGCATTGTCGGCGGTCTTGTCCAAGATGCTCATTGCAACAAACTCATCCAACACTTCACTAGAGGTCATGGAGTGGAAGTCCGGTCTTTGGCGAATGACGGAGGACATGGCCTTGTTGTAGGGCATCATGGCCTTGAGGAACTTGCGCTTGATCCAGTTGTCATCCGTGTCCTTGCTCCCATGATCTCGGAGTGCGACCGCGAGTTTGGTCACTCTTCGAAAGAGCTCACGAGGTTCTTCATCCTCTTTCATTGCAAACTCATCGGCTTCATCTTGCACCACTTCATAGTTGGAGCGTTGAATGCTAGCACTTCCTCGATAGAGACGCTCGACACATTTCCATGCTTCTTTAGCCATGGCATGAGGTCGAAGATGAGGGAAATATTCGGGAAAGATTGCATCTTGGATGATGAAGAGAGCACTCATTGAATTGATTGTCCACTTCTTCTCGAGGGGTGAAGTTGCTTGGATCATGAGGATAGAAACCTTCTTCAATAATTCTCCAAAGGTTAGTGTTCACATGTTTTAAGTGACGCTTGAAGCGATAGAGCCAAGCATCAAAATCTTCATTTTTCACATATTTAGGAGGAGGACCGGCATGATTCAAATGAGTAGAGGGGATCGGTCCCCTATACACCAGGGGTTCCACATTGGCAAAAATGCCGGTGCCATTTCTACCACTAGTAGACGGACTCTTTTCACTGTTAGCTTCCCCCTTGTCGGAGGTAGCATCCGTCACCTTGTTAGTGGGATCACCCACTTTCATCGCCGAGGTAGATAGTTTAAGTCCGTCTAAGAAATCAGAAAACATGCTTTTAACCTCGGCCGTCATGGAGGTTTTCAATGTGTCTAAAGCCACATTGAATTCCTCATGAGAGACCGAGGCTCCCCCTTCGGCCGTGGACGAGATGGGATTCACACCAGAGTGCTCCTCCGCACCGTCGTGGGTGTCAACCATACTCTTCGGACGGCAAAGTCCTTAATAAAGAGACGAGGCTCTGATACCAATTGAAAGGATCGATATGGTTGACTAGAGGGGGGGGGGTGAATAGGCAACTAACAATTTTTAGACTTTTCTTTAACAAATTAAAACTTGCAATGAAATAGGTTGTCTAGATGTGCAACTACGTGGACAACCTATATGATGCAAAGACAATAAGCACACAAGCAAGCAATGGATATAACTCAAGTAAGCTTGCAAAAGTAAAGGGACAAGATAACCAAGAGTGGAGCCGGTGGAGACGAGGATGTGTTACCGAAGTTCCTTCCTTTTAAGGGGAAGTACGTCTCCGTTAGAGCGGTGTGGAGGCACAATGCTCCCCAAGAAGCCACTAGGGCCACCGTAATCTCCTCACGCCCTCACACAATGCGAGATGCCGTGATTCCACTATTGGAGCCCTTGAAGGCGGCAACCGGACCTTTACAAACAAGATTGGGGCTATCTCCACAACACTTGGAGGCTCCCAACAACACCACGAAGCTTCACCACAATGGAGTATGGCTTCAAGGTGACCTCAACCGTCTAGGGTGCTCAACACCCAAGAGTAACAAGATCCGCTAGGGATAAGTGGGGGGAATCAAATTTCTCTTGGTGGAAGTGTAGATCTGGGCCTTCTCAACCAATCCCGAGCAAATCAACAAGTTTGATTGGCTAGGGAGAGAGATCGGGCGAAATGGAGCTTGGAGCAACAATGGAGCTTTGGGGGAAAGAGGTAGGTCAACTTTGGGGAAGAAGACCCCTTTATATAGTGGGGGGCTCAAACCAACCGTTATTCCACTGAGCAGCCCCGCACACAGCGGTACTACCGCTAGGGAAGGGCGGTACTACCGCTTAGGGCGGTACTACCGCTCCTACCCAGCGGTACTGCCGCGCTGACAGAGCCCTGGTCCAGGGCGGTACTACCGCTAGGGAAGGGCGGTACTACCGCTTAGAGCGGTACTACCGCTCCTACTACCTCCCTTAGTGCCGCAAAACCCGACACGAAAAATTCATTCGAGAATCGAGGCGGAAGTAGCCTAGACGCACAGCGGTACTACGGCCGAAAAACCCAAGCGGTACTACCGCTGGGGAGATTCGGCGGTACTACCACTATGGTCGCGGTACTACCGCTAGGGCAGAGCAAAGCATAGCAAGGGGAAAACGGCAACTCCAGAGATGCGGAAGGAAAGACGACGGGTGTGATAAGGATGTGTATGTGTGATTCCACCCAAGTCTTACCAAAACGGATCCCCTCTTGATAGTACGGCGACTCCTACGAAACTAGTCCACCAACAACGAAACGAAGGAGCTACACCGTCTTGAATTACAGCACCGAGGGGAGGAAATTGTCTCATGCCAATGGATGAATCTCTGAAAGAACTAAACGCACACGATTAGTCCACACATGCATTGTCATCAATCACCAAAACATATTGGGGATAAATATGCCCTTACAGCAAGTCTCTTTACTCATTCCGTAATACATCATCCCGCAACTAACTCATTAGCTGCAATGCTTGCAAGGCTTATAGTGATGTGCATTACCAAGTGGGCCCAGAGATACCTCTCCGACAATCGGAGTGACAAATCCTAATCTCGAAATACGCCAACCCAAAAAGTACCTTCGGAGACACCTGTAGAGCACCTTTATAATCACCCAGTTACGTTGTGACGTTTGGTAGCACACAAAGTGTTCCTTCGGTAAACGGGAGTTGCATAATCTCATAGTCAT
Organism: Triticum aestivum; assembly: GCF_018294505.1. Taxonomy (NCBI): domain Eukaryota; kingdom Viridiplantae; phylum Streptophyta; class Magnoliopsida; order Poales; family Poaceae; genus Triticum; species Triticum aestivum. The sequence continues at coordinate 509,488,256 of NC_057804.1, forward strand.
AGGAACATGTATAAGTCATGAAGAAAGCAATAGCAACATACTAAACGATCAAGTGCCAAGCTAACGGAATGGGTCAAGTCAATCACATCATTCTCCTAATGATGTGATCCCATTAATCAAATGACAACTCTTTGTCCATGGCTAGGAAACATAACCATCTTTGACCAACGAGCTAGTCAAGTAGAGGCATACTAGTGACACTCTGTTTGTCTATGTATTCACACATGTATCATGTTTCCGGTTAATACAATTCTAGCATGAATAATAAACATTTATCATGATATAAGGAAATAAATAATAACTTTATTATTGCCTCTAGAACATATTTCCTTCATTTAGATCACTAAAGTAGTGATCTAAACAATCTTATATTTCTTTACGGATGGAGTAGTAGATAGAGCAATTCTCAAATGACAATTATGCAGAAATGTCAAAGTCACAGCACAGCGGCACCGGTGGATTTACTAAGAAGTGATAGACCTAAATTGTGACCAAGTAGAGAAGCAAACCGAAGCTATTCGGAAGCGTCCTATAAAAATGTTATGCTAGTAGGTGTTAGAGCAAACAGAGAAGGTTTCGGAAAGAAACCTAGATCTGAAGTACTAGAACAAAATGAGCGGCAATTCTAGCATGTGTGAAACTGGATTTGATATCTAGGGTTAACTCACTCCTTAAGGATTGTTGGTAGCAAAAAAAATGAAATCACGGTGGTACCGACACTTTGGAAAACTTAGGAATTTAGTGGGTCATTTGAGGACTATGGTTTTGGATCTTTCCTTGGAGGTCAAACCAAAGTGCTCTTGCTTGTGCCCATCTTGGTAGTATGGCTCTTCCACACTTAGTGTTGCTGGAAATATGCCCCAAAGGCAATAATAAGTTGTTAATTATTTTATTTACATGCTCATGATTAAGTTTATATTTATGTGCTATGACTGCAATGGTTCTTGAATATGAGGTTCAGAAGAAAACCTATTTGCATGGTGCTGGATAGAACCAATTTATGAAATACTGCGAGATCATGTCGTCAATATGTTGTCGGCATTTTCGTATAAATTGTTATGGTTACTTGCCTCTTTAGACCATGAGAATATCATATATACCCGGATGTCGCATGGTTACTCTGGGGTTTCCAAATGCCACTCCATAGCTGGGTGATTATAAAGATAGCTTTAGGGTATACCGTGAAAGTATGATATGTTGTTCGATATATGAAGACATAAATTTGCTCCTCCGACAATGGAGAGATACACTCTGGGCCCACTCGAGATTATGATGTTCATCATCACTTGGCCAAGCATAGTGAATAAGGTGCTAGTCATGGGACACAAGAATATGAGAAAAGAGTACAAACCGGTAACGAGGATAACTATAGGTATAGTGATCAATGTGTTGATCACGGGGATACCGTCAAGTTCTCGCCTCGGAATTTGTAACATATCGTGAAGCAAAAGGAAATTTATACGGTAACCAAAGATTTGCTCGATAAAGATATTTGCTGATATGTTGGAATTATTTTGGATGCCTGAGCCGCTAATAACTATTTACCGAAAAGTGTTTCAGACATGTTCGCATATCAAAGAACATGTAGGGTCACACACTTAAAGACTAGCGACATGTAGAAGTATTATGAGGTAATGGAGAATGAGAGAGAAGGATTTTAGAAGTGTTTCAGATGATCCCAGAAGTGTTTGCGGAGGTCTCGATGATGTCCAGAAGTGTCATGGAAGGTCCCGGAATGCCTCGGGGTAGTCAGCTGAGATGCGGAGAGTGAGGTTCTTCTTCCTCTTTGCAATGCTCTTCTGTGTTGGCTTTCCTTCTGTATTCTTTGTGGTGACGGTGGAGGAATGACCTGGTTTTCCTGGAAGGTTATCTCGCCCGTGGCCCTAAAACCGGACTTCAGTCCCTTTCCTCCTGGGCAGGGAACTTCTGCGGTACTAGGCCATTGTTGGTGAAGGCTGGTGCAGGTTTGATGGACGTGTCAGAATATCTGGTCTCTTCCATTATCGCCACGAAGAAAACAAGATGTTGCATGCGGCGGTGTTGCCTTAAGGATGTAGCAGGCGCCCAGCCTAGGCCTTGTTGTGATTTCATGTTTTGCAGGGGTATCTTCACAATTTTCATCTACATGTGCAAAGAGCTCTAGGGATCTAATTCTATTTTATGTTTTTTCAAGGTGATCTGTGTAAAAGTTTTTGGACATGGGTGTTTTCAGAGTGTTCGAATGTGTGGTGTGTGTTGTATTTTTACCTGTTGAATGAATTTATGTGGAAATCTTCCTTTAAAGAATTGAAGGTTGAAAAGTGTTTCTCTTTTGAATTAAATTAAAAAAAGGGCGCAAGAGGTGCCGGACTTTATTAGATTAATAAAGTCAAACAAGGGCCAAAGTCTTACAAGAGAGCAGATCCTTAGTTTAGCCATTACAAAATGATGACAAAAGAAAATAGCAAAACAGCTAGCTAGCTAGGAATTGATCCTTAGTTCATCGCGTGGACTTCTTTGATCTTCTGGAGCATAACTTCCGAATCAGGCCTCTTCCCGAAAGGGCTCACTGCCGCAAGAAGAGGAACAATTTGAAAGAGGTGTTTTGGTATTAATTTTTTTATTAGTTTGTTGCGGTTGGTCCACAACGCCCATGCCATGGCCGCAAAAGCTCGCGAGACAAGACTACGTTGTTATTCCTTCGTTGAGAATAGCAGTGGAAAAAATTCTTGAAACTAGTGGGGTCCCGACTACATCCAAAATTTTGATAAACATAACTTGAGAAAAGCCATCAAAAATGTGATTTAAGGGTAAAAATGTTGGCAATGCCGCTAGGTGCGAGGAGGATTCTAAGAATACAAATTATACGCTATTGGTGTTATAAACCAGTAAAATATGTTTACATGGCAATTAATAACCACTCCCTCCGAAAAAAGTCTTACAATTATGGAACGGATGGAGTGGTAAAAAAATACTCCCTCCGTTTCAAAATAGATGACTCAACTTTGAACCTACAAGTTAAGTCATCTATTTTGAAACGGAGGGAGTACTAGAAACCTGCGTGTCCCCTCTCTCCCAAGATCTACCACCATCCGTTCTGAACTTCATGGACGTTCTGCTCCTCTACCTGGAAGAGCAGCTTAGAGTTCGTTTTCCTTCCTGATCGACCTGAGCACCTCCGTGATCTCCCTATTGAGTTCAGCCAGCTTTTCATCGGCCGCCGCCCGCCACTTGGAGAATTCAGCAGCTTTTTCCTCCACCACATAATCGCACTTCCTGCGGATCTCGAACTCGTCGGGGGTTCCAGGGTGGAGGGGCTGTTTGCGCAGCCGGGCGACTTCCGGCTGGGGATCACACCTGCTTAGCCCTACGCTTAGCTCGCCAACGCCTCGGTTCCACCTGTTCAGAGCTCCGCCTAGCAGGGCGATCTCCTTGCCAAGCTCGGCGAGCTTCCTGTCATCCGCCCCCGGCCACTGGTCGCCGAAGTACTCGTCGCCGAACTGGCGCACGTCGTCCTTGAATTCGCCGTAGCGAGGCTTGCGTCTTTCAGCGTACCGATCGGCAATGTACTTTAAACCAAACGGGGCCGCGCTGCAGAGGATGAGCCCCGCGCAGTAAGCGGCCAAGTAACATACGCCTTGCTGTGAGGGGTCCTTGGTTTGCTCAGGCAAACGGGCCATTGCGCCGCCAGAGAAGCGCCGGATCTGGCCGAAGCCGCGGCGGCCGACCCCGCCGTTGCTGTCGCTGACGACCTTCAGAGTCCTGCTGAAGCTGCTGGCTTTGCCGGTTCCGCCACCGCCGACGGCCTTGACGATCATCCTGGACGCGCCCACGCCCAGAAGAGCGCTCAACGCCGAGAGCGCCATTGTTGACTCGCCTTGCCGGCCGGGTACGTCCGTACGTATTAGTATCTGATCTATCGCTGAATACGAGCTGGAAACCCTGGCTCCGATATATATGGCCCTCGTGGTGGTCGAGATGTGTTCCCCAAGTTTTCCGCTTCGTGTTGGGCGAAGAACAGATTGGAATTCGGTCTGATCAAAGACACGTCTTCGTGCCGAATAGCATGTGGGATGAGACCAGATACAATACTTCGTTCTTCGGCCAATGGGAAAAAGTAAGGACGCCACACGGGTGGCATATTCGATATGCGTCCACACACCATGTATGGTATGAGTAGGAGGCAGCCCACATGGGTTGTATGTGGGCGGATATTAAAATTGTTCATATGTGTGGGCGCGGCTATTTCGTGCCACACGCCAACAAGTATTACTCATCTTTATCCCGCGCGTGTGGCATGAAGTAAAAATGCCCACACATTCTGACGCAACTACGTTAGGTACATCACGGGATGACGATTTAGTTGCCATCCTGATTGGCGGATGTAGTTATCCGGGATGGCAAGTATATTTGTAAAAGCATGTCAACTCCATCTGTTTTGGTTAACTATAGTTGCCATATCTAATTTATGGTAGTTGCCGCGTGTAATTAAACCGTAGTTGCCGTGTGTGATTAACTATTTGCCACATATGGTCAAACAGTAGTTACCATGTGTGTTTACCTAGTTGCCACGTGAGGTCCAACCATAATTACCGTGTGTGATTAACTACTTGCCACATATGGTCAAACAGTAGTTGACATGTGTGTTTACCTAGTTGTCATGTGTGGTCTAACCATAGTTGCCATGTGCGTTTATCTGGTTGCCACGTACGCGCAACTGCAGTTGCCGTCTAGCAAAAAATTACAGTTGTCATGTGTGTTTACCTAGTTGCGAAGTTCGTCTAACTGTAGTTATCATCCATAATGTAGAAGTGTCGTGTGGGCGAAAAGTAGTTCGCCCACACACGCATGAACTAGGTGGCTGGCTGTGTGGGCAGAAACTAATTTGCCCACATAGCGCAGCTGGCAAACAACGTGGTGCTAGCGTGTGGGCAAACTCTCCAACGTCCACACACCAGCCCCGTCCTACTTGGCACACAAAATGAACCTTTTCGTGCCAAGATTCGTGCAAAAGGCACTGGACGACGATTAAGACGTGTGGGCGAGTTGGATAACGTCCACATGTGCGCGTTAGTGTTTTCGAAAAGTAAAGGAAATCTTCTAAATCTGACGTGAGATTTCTGGCGCACGATGCCGTTGGATGAGACACATAGGTCTCGAAGCAGAGGAGAAAGACACATTAGATTTAGGAATCGTTTGCTGGAAGTGCATATCGAATGAATCCCTCACCACTCTCTCCCTATCTCGTCGCCCACCCCCACCGGCACACACACCCCACTCACACTAGGAGGATAGGGAGAGAGTGGGATGTGTGTGTGCACGCGCGTGTTTTTGCCATGGGCAATACATTAGGTTCGTAATTTTTGTTAACTTAGGCACAAACAACAAGGTCAAACTAGCGGCAAATCTATTATATAGACCCCGCTAAATTTGTCTAACATTCCAAGGTAAAATCTTTCTTTTTCACATAGTTTGGCAAATTCACATGTGTCACGGTTGTCATGATCTACATAGTTATTCTTATCATGATATTTATTGGATTACAAAACAGCATGGCTAATTAGCTCCTTTTTGTCATGACCAATTCAATAGGACAGCAATGTTTCTTAATTTTTAGGCACAAATAGAATGGTCACACTGGCACCAACTCCCCCCACCCCCCCTCCACTCCCTCGTACCCCTGCGCCGCCTCCCCAAGCGAGGCGGTCGGGGGCCCTTCCTCCGCGCCCTTCCTCCTCTCGCCGCCGTCAGCATGCGCCGCCGGTCCTCGGCCGCGTGGTGCTGGCAGCGGTGGGCATGCCCTTCCCCGCGCGCGGCCCTCCCCTGCTCGGGCGGTGATGGCCGGCGGCGGTGCGCCTCAGCCGGTGGCGGTCCGGCGTCCTGGTGCGGAGGCCGGCGGCGCTCGCCGTGGTGGTGCTGCCTCTTGGCGGCGGGGCGGTCCGGTGGTGCTGGCCGGCCGGTGGCGCGTCCCCGGCCCAGATCTGGGTGCATAGGGTCCCTTCTGGGTCCTTGCGGGTCGGCTCTGGCGCGACCGCGACGCTCTCTGTATGGGGAGGCAGGGGAGCAGCTTGGTCTGGGACAGCGACGTCGATGGAGTGCTAGCTGTTGCGCGGAAGCGGGAGCTGTCCGGGCCTGTGGGGCCACGAGCGTGGTAGGCTCCTGCTATGGCGTCCGGTCGGCTATCGCCGTGGACGGTGGAGGTGGGGCCCTCCCGTATGCCGATGGTGTTGCTGCCCTAGTCCTGGCTCCTCTTCTTCATTGTGCAGACCATCTTCGCAGTGCCGTGGTGAGACAGCGTGCGAAGCTTCGTGTTCGTGTTGGCGCAAGGTGGTGGTCGGTTTGGTGGCGAGCTCCGAAGTGCCTGAGGTAGAGGCTGGGATCGGGAGAAATCCCTGTTGGCTTGGCCGACACCGACGCGGTGGCACGTGAGGGTGCCGCCGGACCTTCCTGGAGGGCGTCGGGGCTACCCTTCCTCTCTCCTCGCCGCGTACCGGGTGAAACCCTTGGCAGCAGCGTCATCATTGTCGCGTCCCTTCTTGGAGGTGTTGATTGGTACCGGCGCTTCGGAGTCTCGGAGCATGGTGGCGATCTCCGGTGGACGCATCGGTCACGAGGCTTCGTCGTTTTTGTCGATCCGCCGTTATCAGCATTTGTTTCTTTTCTTTTTTTCTCTTTTATTTCTTTTGGGCGTGTTTGTGCTGCTTCCACCCCAGCCCCTATCGTTGGTTGTATCGGATGGTTGCTTTGTAATATAAAGCGGGGGAAACCCTTTTTCGTCATAGACCATGTCAATTTTGTTTAACATCCCATGTCAAACTATTTTCTTCAAATAGCATGGCAAATTCACATATGCACAGTTGTCATGATCTTACAGAGCTACTTTTGGCATCGTATTTACTATTTTTACAATTATTTTGAAGGAAGAAAAAGATGCATGGGAAAATTACTTTTGGGACCACGACAAATTTGCTTTATGGACCATGGAAATTTTTATATTTGGACCATGGAAATTTAGTTGACCATCATGGAAATTGGTTTGTATGCATCATGGCGATTTTACACTAATTTTCTATCATGGGCAAATTTACACTATATTTGCCATCATGGTGAACTTACACATATTTATTCCACTAATGGCAAATTTAGTTTATGTTTCATGGTCAAACTTAATTTATAGATCATGGCAATTTAGTTTACAGATCATTGCAAACATTTTGGGACCGTGGCACTTTTATTTTTACCATTTGCAATTTTTATATTTGGACCAACTTAAAATTTAACTTAAACCTTGACAAAGAATTGCACCATGCCAATTTTATTTGTTAGACCATGGCAAATTTTATTCACTATTTTGGAACATGACAATTTTGTTGAACAAACTTTGGTAAATTCCTCTATGTACCCCCTTGTTGAACAAACCATGGTAAATTCATTCCATAGACCATGACAATTTTTTAAAATATTTATTGTTTTTTGTACCATGTCAATTTTTATTGGACCTATCATGGCAATTTTTATTTTTCAAACCATTGTAAATTATTATTTTTAATATATAATCAGATTTATTGACACATAAAAAAATTCCTTATCATAAGCACACAATTTTTTCTGAATGCACAATTTGCCATGTGCACTATAGATATTTCAAGAATTCGACATGATTTATCTAGAACAAAGATAATACCCCCCCCTCAAAAAATATATTTCTCTCATTTTTGGTTTGAAACAAAATTTATAATGTTTTTCCCCTATCAAGTATGCTGGGTTTTATGCTTTATAACTTTGGCAAATTTTGTTGTGTACAAGATGATTTTTTTAAATATAGTCTTTTTTACCTACATCATGGCAAATCCTTTTACTTTTCATTCTTTTTCTTGCACAGCGGATTGGTGGTTGGGCTAGGAGGCCTATCAAAGGTGTTGTAGGGTGAAACCCCAGAGGGGATCTTTTCACACTTGGAGGGAGGAAAGAGGAAGAACACACAAGAACACAAGGATGAAATCACTCAAACAAACCCAAATAACACATCCACTAGAGTAGCATACATGAGATCCACAAGCATACAAGAACAATTCAAGGAAAATGGCACTAGGGTAAAAGTTCTTCCCACTAGGTGAGGTCTTGATATCCACAAGAGGATCTTCTCCAAGAGGAGGGCTTGATCTACCAAAGGAGCTTTCCAAGAGGAGGTCTAGATCTCCAAGAGGAGGAAGATGAGCAAAGCTCTATGTAATACTTTGCTCTCTAATGAGTTAGGGGAAGAGTACTTATAGTCTAGGGACGAAATAAGAGGAAAACGGGGGTACAAGGGTCATTTAGCCCAAGATGCACGCAGACACTTTCGGTGGAGTCTGGGCACCCGGGGAAAGAGGACGGGCACCCGGACCGAGCAGAGGAGGGTGCCTAGTGGAGGTCGGGCACCCGGGGCGAGAGGGGCCGGGCACCCGGCCTGGATAGGGGGGCGGCTGGAGGAGGACCGGGCACCCAGGGTTCCCAAGCCCGGGCACCCGGGGCGGCGCTTGGCGGCTGGAGGGGCGAGGCCGGGCACCCGGGCGCGGCTGGCGGCTAGGCAGGAGGCCGGGCACCCGGGGCCAAAGGGCCGGGCACCCAGGGTAGGCAGGGGCAACACCCAGGTGATGGTGGCCGGGCACCCGGAGCCATAAAGGCCGGGCACCCGGTGTGCCCAGGGGGTTTTGCCTTCTCGCATCATTCTTCACTCTTCTTCTCCGTGTGTGCTTGAGTCTTCGGGTTGACTTGGTGATCCCTCCATGCTTCCTTGTGATCATCTTCGAAGTACCTAAGAATGCATAACGTGTCCCTTTGAGGTAGAACCCAATTCTCATGTGATTCCGAACGAAACTCGAAGAGGAAAGAATTGACCTTGTTCTTGATGGCGTATGCACGTGCACTTGTCATTGGTCCTCTCGGTGCTTGTGGCGGTGATGGAGTCTTCATGTGGATGGATGAGGGATGCTCCGCATCATCTCCCCCCCCTTGGGAGAGATCTGTCCACGGATCGTGATCATCATCACCATGGTACTTGGCCAAGTCTTTGACATTGAAGATGTCGCTTACGTTGTACTTGTCACGTGGAATGTCGATCTTGTAGACGTTGTCGTTGTAGCGTGCGAGCACCTTGAAGGGTCCATCGGCTTTCGGAAGTAGCTTGGACTTGCGCTCCTTGGGGAAGCGGTCCTTGCGGAGATGTAACCATACAATATCACCCGGTTGGAACACCATCGGCGACTTGTTGATGTTGAGCTTGAAGGCGAGGCAGTGTACTTGATGCTGGATCGTGGACCTTATTTCTTCATGCATCTTCTTGAGGTAGGTGGCTCTTGTGCTAGTTTCCATGTTCGCTCGTTCTTGTAGCGATAGAGGAAGGATGTCCAGTGACGACAAAGGGTTGAAGTTGTAGACAACCTCGAAGGGGGACTCACCGGTAGTAGAGTGTCTTGCACGGTTATGGGCATACTTGGCGATGGGTAAGCACTCCTCCCACTCCTTGACGTTCTTCTTGATCAACACGCGTAGGAGAGTGGTGAGCATCCGGTTGGTGACTTCCGTTTGGCCATCGGCTTGAGGATGATATGTCGTGGAGAAGAGTAGCTTGATTCCGAGCTTGGCGCATAACGTCTTCCAAAAGTAGCTTAAGAACTTGACGTCTAGGTCCGACACAATTGTCTTTGGCACTCCGTGTAACCTCAAGATTTCCCTACAAAAAAGATTTGCAACATGTGAAGCATCGTCTATCTTATTGTATGTGATAAAATGATCCATTTTAGAAAATCGGTACACAACAACAAATACAGAATCCTTGCCATTTTGAATCTTAGGTAATCCAAGCACAAAATCCATGCTAATATCTTCCCATGGTTGATGTGGAATAAGAAGTGGCATATATAAACCATGGGATTGAGATTGTGACTTAGCTTTGCGGCATGTAGAGCACCGGTTGGTGAAGCATGAGACATCGCAGAACATATTGGGCCAAAAGTAGTTCTTGGAGAGGGTGGCAAAAGTTTTGTCTCGTCCAAAATGTCCCATGAGTCCGCCTCCATGAGCCTCTTGCAGAAGTAACAAACGAAGAGAAGACTCAGGGATGCATAGTTTGTTAGCTCTCATTAGATAACCATCTTTGATATAGTATCATTCCCAAGATGTATGCTTCACAAACTTAGCAAAAGGAGTAGCAAAAGTCACATCATGCTCATACAAACTTTGATATGATCAAATCTGACAACATTCAATTCAAGTTGAGTAATTAACATGCATTTGCAGGAAAGAGCATCCGCCACAACATTTTCTTTGCCCTTAATGTACTTGATCACGTAAGGAAAAGATTCAATAAATTCACTCCACTTAGCATGCCATTTATTCAACTTGGTTTGACCTTTAAGGTATTTAAGAGTCTCATGATCGGTATGTATGACAAACTCATGTGGGCGAAGATAATGCTCCCAAACATGCAATACACGCACTAAAGCATACAATTCTTTGTCATAGATGGGATAGTTAAGTTGAGCACCGGAAAGTTTTTCACTAAAATATGCACTGGTTCGCTTTTCTTGCATCAAAACTCCACCAATTCCATTACCACTAGCATCACAATGAACCTCAAAAGTTTTGTCAAAGTTAGGCAAAGCAAGAATTGGAGCATGGGTAAGCAAAGATTTGAGCTCATCAAATGCGGTAGATTGCAAAGATCCCCAAACAAAGGGTGCATTTTTCTTACTCAAAGCATGCAACGGTGCGGCAATAGTGGTAAAGTCTTTCACAAAGCGATGATAGAAACCCGCAAGACCAAGGAAACTACACACTTGTTGCAAATTAGTGGGTTGTGGACAAGTTTTAATTGCTTCTATTTTTGATTCATCAACATGAACACCCTTTGATGACACAACGAAAACCAAGAAAACAATCTTTTCAACACCAAAAGTGCATTTTTCCATATTGGCATAAAGACGTTCCTTTCGAAGAGTTTGCAAAACGGCCCTAAGATGATTTACATGATCTTTGATGGATTTGCTAAACACAAGTATGTCGTCAAAGTATACCACAACAAACACTCCAATGTATGGATGAAGCACAAAATGCATAACACGCATGAAAGTACGAGGAGCTTCCAATAAACCCATAGGCATAAGTAACCACTCGTACAAGCCAAATTTAGTTTTAAAAGCAGTCTTCCATTCATCACCTTCTTGAATTCAGATTTGGTAACAACCACTTTTAAGATCAATTTTTGAGAAAATGGTGGCACCGCTAAGCTCATCTAGCATATCATCAAGGCGAGGAATGGGGTGCCTATAACAAACAGTGATAGCATTGATGGGTCTACAATCGAAGAACATGCGAAAACTACCGTCTTTCTTAGGCACAAGGATATATGGAACGACACAAGGGCTTAAGATTTCACGTACATGACCATTGTCGATGAGTTGTTGTACTTACCGTTGGATCTTCTTAGTTTCTTCGGGGTTGACATGGTAGGGAGCCTTGTTCGGAAGAGGTGCTCCGGGGATGAGGTTGATCTAGTGTTCGATGCCATGTATAGGAGGAAGACATGGAAGTAGCTCATCGGGGAAGACATCCGCGAATTCCTACAACAAGTTAGAGAACACTAGAGGAAGAGGATTAGAAGTATTAGTTTTTGCCACCTAATCTTTGCATAGTATGTGATACGTCTCCAACGTATCTATAATTTTTGATTGTTCCATGCTATTATATCACCCGTTTTGGATGTTTATGGGCTTTACTATACACTTTTATATCATTTTTGGGACTAACCTATTAACCGGAGGCCCAACCCAAATTATGGTTTTCTTGCCTATTTTAGTGTTTCGCAGAAAAGGAATATCAAACGGAGTCCAAACGGAATGAAACCTTCGGGAGAGTTATTTTTGGAACGAAAGCAATCCATGGGACTTGGAGTAGACGTCAGGGAAGCTTCGAGGAAGCCACGAGGCAGGGAGGCGCGCCCTACCCCCTGGGCGTGCCCCCACCCTCGTGGGCCCCTCGTGGCTCCCCTGACCGACTTCTTTCACCTATATATATCCATATACCCCCAAAACATTCAGGAGCACAATAAATCAGGAGTTCCACCGCCACAAGCCTCTGTAGCCACCAAAAACCAATCGGGACCCTGTTCTGGCACCCTCCCAGAGGAGGGATCCCTCACCGGTGGCCATCTTCATCATCCCGGAGCTCTCCATGACGAGGAGGGAGTAGTTCACCCTTGGGGCCGAGGGTATATACCAGTAGCTATGTGTTTGATCTCTCTCTCTCTCTCGTGTTCTTGAGATGGTACGATCTTGATGTACCGCGAGCTTTGCTATTATAGTTTGATCTTATGATGTTTCTCCCCCTCTACTCTCTTGTGATGAATTGAGTTTTCCCCTTGAAGTTGTCTTATCGGATTGAGTCTTTAAGGATTTGAGAACACTTGATGTATGTCTTGTCATGCTTATCTGTGGTGACAATGGGATATTCACGTGATCTACTTGATGTATGTTTTGGTGATCAACTTGCGGGTTCAATGAACTTATGCATAGGGGTTGGCGTACGTTTTCGTCTTGACTCTCCGACAGAAACTTTGGGGCACTCTTTGTAGTACTTTGTGTTGGTTGAATAGATGAATCTGAGATTGTGTGATGCATATTGTATAATCATGCCCATGGATACTTGAGGTGACATTGGAGTATCTAGGTGACATTAGGGTTTTGGTTGATTTGTGTCTTAAGGTGTTATTCTAGTACGAACTCTATGATAGATCGCACGAAAAGAATAGCTTCATGTCATTTTACTACGAACTCTTGAATAGATCTATCAGAAAGAATAACTTTGAGGTGGTTTCGTACCCTACAATAATCTCTTTGTTTGTTCTCCGCTATTAGTGACTTTGGAGTGACTGTTTGTTGCATGTTGAGGGATAGTTATATGATCCAATTATGTTATTATTGTTGAGAGAACTTGCACTAGTGAAAGTATGAACCTTAGGCCTTGTTTCATAGCATTGCAATACCGTTTACCCTCACTTTTATCATTAGTTACTATGACACCCTCGATTCAATCGTACACTAATCATACACGCAAATGTGTACGATCAGGATCAAGGACTCACGGGAAGATATCACAACACAACTCTAGACACCAATTAAAATAATACAAGCTTTATATTACAAGCCAGGGGCCTCGAGGGCTCGAATACATAAGCACGATTACACAAGAGTCAGCGGAAGCAACAATATCTGAGTACAGACATGAGTTAGACAAGTTTGCCTTAAGAAGGCTAGCACAAAAGCAACATCGATCGAAAAGGCAAGGCCTCCTGCCTGGGAGCCTCCTAACTACTCCTGGTCGTCGACGGTCTCCACGTAGTAGTAGGCATCGGCGGTGGCATCTAATTCCTGGGCTCCAACATCTGGTTGCATCAACCAGAAGAAGAAGAAAGGGGGAAAAGAGGGAGCAAAGCAACCGTGAGTACTCATCCAAAGTACTCGCAAGCAAGGATCTACACTACATATGCAACATTATCAAAGGAAGGCTGTATATGTAGACTGGGCTGCAGAAATGCCAGAATAGAGGGGAGAGCCTAGTCCTATCAAAGACTAGCATCTTCTGGAAACCACCATCTTGCAGAAACAAGAGGGAGTAGAGTAGCATAAAGTAAAGTAGTAGTAGTGTTATCAACCTCGGCCAGAGATTCTTTCTCGACTCCCTGCGAGAAAGAAATCCCAGAGCCGTACTATCCATTTCTCATCACAATCCAATTCTCATCACCATCCAATTCTCATCACAAGTATCCAGTTCTAGTTGTATCGATCGGGATACAACTCCAAGTGTCCATTACCGTAGGACAGGCTATCGATAGATGTTTTCTTCCCTGCAGGGGTGCACCAACTTACCCACCACGCTCGATTAACTCTGGCTGGACACACTTTCCCGGGTCATGCCCGACCTCGGCCAAACAATACGCCGCAACCCGACCTAGGCTTAATAGAGAGGCCAGCACGCCGGACTAAACCTATGCCCCCAGGGGTCATGGGCCATCTCCCCGGGAACTCCTGCACGTTGCGAACGCGGCCGGTGAGCAGACCTAGCTACCTCCTTAAAAAGGTAGGTGCTTACTAGTCCAACCCGGCGCGCGCCGCTCAGTCGCTGACGTCTAATAAGCTTCGGCTGATGTATACCACGCAGAACGCCCATACTATGCCCACGTGATGGTTAGTGCTATCAGGCCAGAGGCCCCTCGGATCAAATATCCAAATCGTAGTGGATTAGGAATGCGCGGTAACAAGCAGAGACTCACGAAAGATGTGACCCCGTTGCCCCATCTCGAGGACTTGCGGCAAGGGCTAAGAATGCCCGGCCACGCCTCGTAATTATCTCACAGGCACCTTCCAGGTCAACCCGACTCCACATCACTCGCAATTATGCTCGCGCGGGTACCCCTCAGGGTCGACCCGTCTTTAGTAACATGGTTTAGTGTCAATTCATAGTAACCATAGTAACCATGTGTCCAAACATCAAGGGGAAAACCCGAGGAATCACCCCCGGTGAATTCCAGTTGATGTAATCATCAAGGTGAACGTAAGAGGAATCACCCCCGAGGTTCACACTTGAGGGGTTGCACGATAGAGTCGTATCGGAAGTGGTTAAGGAGGAATCACCCTTGATGACCACGATCGAATAACTACACTATAGGGTTAACATCAGAAGTGTTGTAGAGGTCTCACCCTCGGCACTCGATAGTAACCCAGCAGTGTCGAGCAACTAAGGGGAAAGTGATGTGCGGTGCCGGGGCTTGGTCTTCGACCCCGTTGATCGGGTCTTCAATGATGAAGCAGGGGCAACGAGGACAAGGTGGGGGTCACTGGTGGATCACTAACCAACCTATACTAAGCAGTTTAGGATAAGAAGGTAAGGTATAATAGTAGATACAAAAGCAGGCTATGCATCAGAATAGGAGCAATCAATAACAGTAGCAAAATCTAATGCAAGCATGAGAGAATGGAATGGGCGATATCGGGATGATCAAAGGGGGGGGCTTGCCTAGTTGCTCTGGCAAGGAGGGGTCATTGTCGACGTAGTCGATCACCGGGGCATCATCGACCTTGGGGTCTACCGAAGAGAAGAGGGGGAAGAAACAGTAAAAACATAGCAAACAGAGGTATCACTAAGCATGACATGACGGTACGTAGCGCTAGGCGTGCTCTAACGCGGTACTACATGTTGCAGACGAAGGGGGGAAACATCCGAGGATGAATTCCCGGTGTTAGGCGAATTCCGGACAAAGGAAAAGAGGGGGAAGTTCCAAATTCAGCATGCTAGGGGCATGTGACAAATGAACGGACCGCGTATTCGGATCCGTTGAATTTTTCTGAGCAACTTTCATGTAGAAAACATTTTCATCCGAGTTACGGTTTAATTTCTATGAATTTCTAAAGATTAAACCATTTTCTGGAATTATTAAAACTAATAGAAAAGGAATATGACGTCAGCATGACGCCATGATGACATCATCAAGTCAACAGCGGCTGTACAGGTCAAACCTAACATGTGGGTCCGATGGGACCCACATGTCAGCCTCTGTGACTTTAACAGTGTTAATTTAGACTAACAGAGGGTTAATTAGAGGGTGGGCCCCGGGCGTCAGTGAGTGTTTTAGGTTAACTAATCATTTTTATTTATAAAACGTTATTAGACTAATATAACAGAGGGGGCCCACATGTCAGTGGCTGGGGGCTGCCCCGTCAGCACGGTTGACTGGTCAAACCAGTCAACGGGGGTCAGCTGGTCCACTGGGGGCCACCAGTCAGTGGCACAGGACGGTGCCACGTGGGTGCTAGCTCAGCACCGGCCGGAGACGCACCGAAGCTAACTCCGGCGACCATTCCGACGGCCGAGCGAACGGGAGAGCGGCGGAATTCGTCCACAGGTGGCCGTTTGACGCGCGAGAGGGCGCGTTCGAACGAGCGGAGCTAGCCGCGTCGAACCATGGTGGTTATGTGGCCGGAGGTGGCTGGAGAGGAGCTACGGCGGCGGCGCGTATGGGACCTCGACGAAAACGGCACTACGGAGCTCGGCGAAGCGCGTGCACGTGTTCGTTGTGCTCCTGGGGGCTCCACGAGCACAGTGCTGTGCTCAGGTGAGCGTGACAGCGGCTATGGCGACGGCCATGAGCTCATCGGTGGAGAGGTGTTCGGGCGCAGCAAAAGCGGCGACTGCGGCTATGGGGAGAGGCCGGAGAGAGGGGGAGGTGATGCGGCTGCTCACCGTGAGCCTGTAGGTGTGCGTTAGCGGGCTCGGGGAGGACCAACGGCGGCGATTCGGCTCTGGAGACGAAGACGGCCGCAGGAGGAAGAAGGGGTCGTCGGGCTCACGGTGGTGGCTCCCTTCTCGCTCCAGTTGGTGCAGAGGGTGTAGCCGAGGACGGCGCGTGTCGTGGACGTGCTGGCAAGGTACGGGGTGGCCGGTGGCCACGGCTATGGCACATCCATGGTGACGGCGGCGTCGGTTGAGGAGGGGAGGGGATCTGGAGAGCGAGGGAGAGAGCGACGAGGGAGAGAGGGGGCAAGTGGGCGAGTGGGGAGGGAGCCCAAGGCGTCGGGGCTGCCCTTATCCTCCCCGCGGCGCCTGTAGCGGCGTGGCCGGCGAGGTGGTTCGGCGGCGACGTGCGCGCGCGGTCGCTCGCACAGTGGAGGGGAAGGCGACCCGGTGGGGGGGTGTGGGCCACATGGCCTGTTGGGCTGCCAGGTGGGCTTATGCCCATGGGGGAGGCGCGGTGGCCAGCTGGGCCAGTCGGCCCGGTTGAGGGGGGGGGGGGCTTTTCCCTTTTTTTAAAAAAAGCTTCTGCCTTTACTTTTAACAACTTCCTGTTATAGCTATTTCAGGCCATGTAGACATTTTGCAAAAATATCGGTTCACCACCAATATTACCAGAAGAATACTTTTCACATGATGAACATTTTAGTTTTCATGTTTGAGCATTTTGAATTTCACACATAATTTGAAATTGAATTCAAGCGAAATTTGAAAAGGAATATTGATCAAAGTGTGATGTAGGGTGGAACCCTAGGTGCCGATCTTTCACGTTTGGAGTGGATCCTACGGGGAGACACGAAGAACGAGCAGGAGAACACGAGGAAATCACGGGGAGGAACGAGGGAAAACACTCAACCAACAAGGAGTTGGTCACACAAGTGCTAGATCAAAGAACACAAAGGGATACACGAGATCCAAAGTCAACAAAGGTAAGGATACAAAGGAACCGTTCTTCTCCGAGAGGAGGTCTTGAATCCATGAGGGGATCTTCCCACGAGGGGGTCTTGAATCCGATAGGATCTTCTCCAAAGAGGCCGCGGTCTCTCACGAGGAGGAGATCCGATGGATGAGCGAAGCTCTATCTCTAACTTGAGCTAAATCAACGCTAATTCTAACTAGGAGGAGGTGGGGGAGTATATATAGTGCTAGCCCACGAAGGGGTAAGTGAGAGGGGGATACATGGGCCCTTGGCCCGTTCTCTGCGCACAGGCAGGCCGGAAGTTCCGGGCGGGGCCGGAAGTTCCGGGCTCCGGAAGTTCCAGGCAGGTTCCGGCCGGGTTTCGGGCTAACCAGAGAGTTGGCGTGCTCGGGGATGGTCTGGACGCTGGGGGCCAGAGGTTCCGGGCAGGCCGGAAGGTCCGGGCTTTCCAGAAGCTTGTCCCTGCTTCTTCTTCCTTCTCCTCTTCCATGCTTGTCCTTGGTCCTTGGATCCTCCATGGTCGTCTCGGTTGTACGTGAGTGTATGCAAGGTCCATGCATGAGGTAGTAGCCATGTCTCACATGTGGAAAGTGAAGGTTCAATGAGGAGTGAGTTCACCTTGTGCCCAATGGCGTATGGTCGAGGTCTCGTCATATGTCCTCTTGGGGCTTGGAGAGTGGTCGGAGTGTACATGTGGATGAACGTGGGATGCTCCGCATCATCTCCCCCCCTTGGGAAAGATCCGACCTCGGATCGTGATCCTCATCACCATGGAAACGGTTGTCGTGGACGGACTTGTAGTTGGACGAAGTTGAAGACATGGCGCAATCCAAGTAGTCCAAGGTGTCACCGGAGTGATAGACATGCAAAAAGAGCAAACACAAGCGACACTCGGAAGTACAATGGTTAGCGCACACAAAGTGTCCATCATGTAAGAATGAGTCTGTGCAACAAGATTGTTCGTGACAAAGAACATGAAGCTTATCAAGATGATATAGAATGATATGCAAAGCATTCATGGGATCAGAATCATTCATTGTGCACACAAATGTGTTGTGAATATGATCAAGGCAACCACGGTGCAAAATGATGTCATAGTGAGACGGTTTATCAATAGCATGAATATGGCAATGGATGCTCAATATGATTATGTTATCATGCAATTGATGGTAGGCAATGTGATCATTATGTATGAATATGCCATCAAGAAAGATCACAACAAATTTGCTAAGGAAATGCACAAGCTCATATATCATGGATGAGATAGAAATACAAGATGCACCAAGGCAATCATAATGCAAGTCAATCCATGTATAAAGTGCAAACTTGTTATGGGAGTTGTTGTACCATGGCTCACTATCGTGGTAGAAATGGTGGTCCGTTGGTGAATCCACTAAGTCCGAGCACTCCTCAACTTGAAGGTCCATAGGGTCCATCTCCAATGCCGGTCCTCCATCCAATAGATGTATCATGTAGACAACAAGAAGGAAACAACAATGAAAGAATGGCCCATCCAATATGCGTACTTGAGGATGGCTCAAAGGGAAGGAGGTCACCTTTAGGGGTTTCTCAAGGATGATGGAGTTGCACATCATGTATGCCTTCACATAACCAATATGTCTCGTGGTGGTACCGCCTTGTAAATCCTTCAAAATGAAAGAACATGACAAACACTTGGAAAAACAAATGAGGTTAGCGAAATGGCAAAACCAATCATTCGTGTGGTAAGATACCCAACAAGTGTATGTATCATGCTCATCATAAGAAATGACAAGGGAGTATTGCATAGTATGTAGGCATATGATGCAAGAACAACCAAATACAATAGGCTCAATCAAACAAGCATGCTTCACAAGTAATATGTCCGAGTCTCCAAGATCAATACACATAGCAAGTTGGAACTCAATACAAGGTGATATGAGAGATGCAACTAATGGAGACAAGAGACAATGATCATGACAAATCAAGTGAGAGGCATGAACATATATGTCATCAACCCAAGAAAGCAAGTGATAGTGGAACATGGGTGATGCATCATAGCAAGCAATCATAACGATCAAGTTAAGCAAGCTAGTAGTGCAAAGATGCAACGTACTAGAAGGAATCATGGCAAGCATGTCATTGGTGCAAATAGTGGGCATGAATAATTCACATGTCATAGCACAAGCATAAAGGCAAGATATGAGCAAAATAGGTTCATGGTGTTGGCAAGAAGTCCTATGTAAATAGCAATGTAACATCATGACTCTCCCAACACAAGAATCAACAATAGTATGAGGCACATGATAAACATGGCAATAGCAACAAGGATCTCCACCAAGCATGCAAATACACATAGAAGTATCATAATGGTGAATCATGGGTAGATGCAAGCGAGGGTCACAATTGCATGGCAAATGCATAGAAGCAAGTATAACATGCAAAGTGAACATGGGAAAATGAGCATAAGGTGACAAGTGGTAAATAGCCCATAGCCGTGTGAGAGCCAAGTAGAAGATATGTGCATAGTCCTTGCGCGAAGGGAACGGTGGTAAGGATAGTCCACGGGATCCCAAGTCATCGTTGCTCTCAAGAGCTTGTTTCGTCAACTCTTGGGATTGAGAGGTTGACGAGTATATGAGAGTACCTACACAAAACAAAGACAAAGGAAAAATTGTGTGTGCATGGTACATGTACACCTCATCCATCATGATGCGCACATGCATGTGTCGGTTAGCATAAAATAGCCAATGCTCAAATAAATGAGATGCGTGATATAGAAACATGTCATCCATCATGACAGGTTTGTTATTATGTATAGCATAATGGAGACTCAAATTGTGTAATGCATCACGAGCAATATCTAGAGCATTGTTATTCATGGAATGCATATGGTGCACGCAATTATGAGAATCATGCAAAGTATGAGATGCATCAAAATCTCCTAATATGTATGAGGAAACTATGGGGGTCTCCTCATGAGCATAGAGTAGAAACATCACGTGGAGAATATTGACAACATCCAAAACAATGCATATTTGGAACAATGTGATCATGGCATGACATAGTAGATGAATTGCACAAATCATGTAGAGGAAGCATGGCAATATCATCACATGAAAAACAAAAGCCAATGACCATCATCTTGTCATCTATGCCATAAGTGCAAATGGGATTGATTTTAATGGGGCATGCATAGTTACTATGTTGAGATTGTAATGATGCAATATGGGAGATCTCACTCATAGCATATGACAAGTTCAATGGTTGTCAAACATGAAGTGACCAATAGAATTTTCACAAGATATCCTATGAAGCATAGCATCACAACTAGGCAACTCAACATGCTCATCATCATATTCATCATAAATAGGTAAGTCAAGGCATGAAGAAGTTTCACTAGCATGAAGCATGGTAATAGGTGGGTCAACATCATGGGAGCAATCGATGTCAAGATGGTCCACTAGTGGGACAAGAGGAGCACCATCACCTATGTTACCTTTCGAGCGTCACTCATGTGTTGTAGGTGAGGTGTTGAAGATCGTCTCATTGTCATCTTCATCTTGATGGAACCATGTGGGGGGTGCATCATCGTCCACCATGGCCATCGTCGTCTCCATTGGAGGGATGGACTCGTCGAGGATAGGCATGTCGTCATGTAGGAGACCTAGCACAAAAGAAGAAAACACACTAGGAGTAGAGGTTAAGTCGTTAGAAATCATAGTGGCCTCACATGTCGTGTCAACTACCTCACTCTCTAAGTGTTGTGGCTCACTCACTCCCTCAAGGATGCACTCACTCATATGGTTGGTGGAGTCACTCAAATGGCGCTCAACCTCACATAGGATGTGAGGCATGCTCTCATGTGTGGGGCTAGTGGTGGTCACACTCATCCTCTCATAGGAAATGCTCTCGATGTCACATATGGTGGAGTCACTCGTGTCACTCATGTGGTGGTGGCTCTCCTCACATGGCACTTGGGGCATCTCAACATATGTGGGTGTCGGAGAGGTGTAGGTGCAAATGTCTCCGTGCTCAACTCCTATCGCCGTGGTCGAAGGGGATGGCCCTTGCTCGACCTTCTTGTCGCCGTCTTGTTGTTGGAGGCCCATATGATGTGGCACCTCGTAGCTCGTCTCCATGACTGAAGGGAGTTTCCCATGCTCGGCCATCTTCCTTGGGGGGCTTCCGAAGATGGAAGTGTCGCCCTCGCTTGTAGGTTATCGCCTTGGACTTGAGGATGTCGATGTAGGCAAACTCATGGGAAGTAGGCGAAGATGCCGTACTTCCAAAGGCGAAGATGCCTTGAGAACACTTGGTGAAGATGCCGAAGTGGTTGATGTAGCCGTAGCACCGTCTTGGTGGTGGTCGTCTCGTGGTCTTCTTTTGTGCTCTTGAAGCTTGGACTTGGCGTGAAGTAGGGCTTGTTGGGACTTGTGCACTTGCGCTTGTGGAGCATCTTCATGATGATGATGTCGTTGTCGTGCTTGAGCTCGTTGGCATTCGTCGTCGTCGTGCACATGATGCTTGGAGGTGACTTGCCCTTCATGACGATGTTGATCACGAACGTGATGGTGGTCGCCATGTAGATGTTGACTTGGACGACTTGCACTTGCATCTTTTTCGCGTCCCGAAGACTTGTGGCTTGAATGTCGTCGTCTTGAAGATGATGAAGGGGAAGTAGACTTGAGCAAGGTCAGAATCTCCTCCATCCTTGCATCTTGCTCCTCTTTATGCGCGGCAAGCTTCTTGTCGATGTAGTCCCTTCTCCTTTCTTCGGAGTGACGAATGTCGATGGAGATGTTCTCGATGCGCTCTCGCAATCTTGATTGTGCGCCTTGCACTTGTCGTTGTAGATCGAAGATAGACGCTTTGGTGATGTAGTTGTTCACGCCGTCGTTATTGTCGAGGACCGGAGAGGAAATGCCTTGCCTATCCATCACAAGACTCGAGCAAATATGAGTGGGAGAAAGAGAAGAACTTATACCAATGTACCTTGACCGATGTTGACAATGAATCAAGTTCACTCATATGCGGACAATGAAATAGCACTTTGGTACCAATTCTTGTCGGTTCTCACACCTACACAAGTAAAGCTTATGGTGGAGCTCGGTGAGGATAGTGGCACAAAAATTTAATGCAAAATGTTAGCAAGAGTCAATAATGTTGAAAGAGATTCACAAATTCGCAAGTGAAACAAATGGACCAATAGCAAAGATGGCACACGGAAACACACACACGGATAGATAAATGGGGTCGTGCAACCAAGGAATGAGCACAAAATGTGGAATCCACGGAAAACGCTCGTGTTGCACAACTCAAGAGAGACGCTAGCACGATTGCTCAATAGGCGGATACGACACTTGTGCACAACCTATAAGATGCAAAATGGATAAACTTCTATCCCAAGTATGCTATGTATGTATGGTTCCCGGTGTTTCTCTCAAGATGATCCAAGATGATCGGATATGACAATCTTATATGCAATGTGGTATGATGCTATGGCACTTGCTTACAAGCTTCTTTGCTCTCTCTTTTCTTTGCTTAAAAGCTTTTTTTTTTTTATGGCCAC
The DNA here is from genome assembly GCF_018294505.1 of Triticum aestivum. Lineage (NCBI taxonomy): Eukaryota > Viridiplantae > Streptophyta > Magnoliopsida > Poales > Poaceae > Triticum > Triticum aestivum. The sequence continues at coordinate 509,511,031 of NC_057804.1, forward strand.
TTTTGCACAATGCACAAACCAAGATAGCAATTGTGTATATGCGGGAACAAACTTGTGACACACGATATGATACCAAGATATGCACCACGATGATATGGTATGTATGCTATGGGAAGTATGATCACTAATGTGCACAAGTAACGTTGCCGGCAATACTCAAATGGCTAGTCTCGATAGGCAAGTAACGCAAAATGGGCTAGGGGTTAACAATGCAATGGCTAGGGGAATATACAATGGAGGGATACCACGATACCAAGATGATATGGAGGTTACCATCCGGCGATGATGAGTGGCAGTGTTCTTGATGTAGAAACCAAGATGATGGAGTCTCGTCCCTAAGTAGCCGAAACACCTTAGGAAACGGAAAAACCGCGAACTCAAAATCTCAAACGTCAAATGTCAAAATGGTGGTAGCGGGAATGTGGTGGTGCTTTGCACTTGGCAAAACGGAAGTGGGATGATGGGCTATACACGTGTAGGAGTTGAAGTTGCCGTCCCTAAGTAGCCGAAACACCTTAGGAGACACAAGCCACAACTCAAAGAAGCTCAAACAACTATTGGGTTAAGTTGGGGGTGGCGGAAGTGTATGATGGGCAAGCCTATACGGAAGTCATGGTGGTGGTTGAGGAAGAAGCGACTGTCCCTAAGTAGCCTAAACACCTTAGGAGACTCAAGTCACTACTCAAACAACCTCAAACGCTATGGGGATCATAATGGGTTAGGTTGCGGAAGTCGGTGGTGGCAATGCAGATGTTATGGTGGAAGGCCTAGGCAAAGATGCCAAAGTTCCAAAAATTTGATGGAGTCAAATGGTGGTGAAACCAATGTGAGGACCTCGAGCACGTTGATAGATTCAAAACGAGCCAAAGAACAATCAAATCGGAGTTCGGAGCGAAAAGTTATGTTGAAAAAGGTGAAAGAGGCTGATGCTGAAATTCTGTGCAAAGTCTCTGGTTAGGCCGGAAGTTCCGGGCCTAGGGCCGGAAGTTCCGGGGGTGGCCGGAAGTTCCGGGGGTCGCGGAAAAAGTGCCGGGGACTTTGGGTAAACTCTCTGTTTAGCCCGGAAGTTCTGGGTAAGGACGGAAGTTCCGGGGGACGGAAGTTCCGGGGGAGGCCGGAAGTTCCGGGGGTCGTGGAATTTCATCCGGGATGAACCCTAAATTCCAGATCTGAGAATGGGGGCGGAAAAACTCGATTTTCGGGGGTCAAAATTGGGGAGATTTCGTGGATGGAAATGGGGGAAAATAAGGGGAATGCTAGATCCACTCATAACACAGCGAATCCATGGATCAAAATCAACAAAACATCATCAAAACCAACAAATCACAAAAAATTTTGGGGGCTATTTTTGGTGGGGATTTTCGGATTTAGGACGAAAACAACAAAATCAAGCTAGAAAACAAAGGGTAGGGGCTCCAAAAACGTGATCAACGTGGCTCATGATACCAAGATGATGTAGGGTGGAACCCTAGGTGCCGATCTTTCACGTTTGGAGTGGATCCTACGGGGAGACATGAAGAACGAGCGGAAGAACACGAGGAAATCACGGGGAGGAACGAGGGAAAACACTCAACCAACAAGGAATCGGTCACACAAGTGCTAGATCAAAGAACACAAAGGGATACACGAGATCCAAAGTCAACAAAGGTAAGGATACAAAGGAACCATTCTTCTCCGAGAGGAGGTCTTGAATCCACGAGGGGATCTTCCCATGAGGGGGTCTTGAATCCGATAGGATCTTCTTCGAAGAGGCCGCGGTCTCTCACGAGGAGGAGATCCGATGGATGAGCGAAGCTCTATCTCTAACTTGAGCTAAATCAACGCTAATTCTAACTAGGAGGAGGTGGGGGAGTATATATAGTGCTAGCCCACGAAGGGGTAAGTGAGAGGGGGATACATGGGCCCTTGGCCCGTTCTCTGCGCACAGGCAGGCCGGAAGTTCCGGGCGGGGCCGGAAGTTCCGGGCTCCGGAAGTTCCGGGCAGGTTCCGGCCGGGTTCCGGGCTAACCAGAGAGTTGGCGTGCTCGGGGATGGTCTGGACTCCGGGGGTCGGAGGTTCCGGGCAGGCAGGAAGGTCCGGGCTTTCCAGAAGTTTGTCCCTGCTTCTTCTTCCTTCTCCTCTTCCATGCTTGTCCTTGGTCCTTGGATCCTCCATGGTCGTCTCGGTTGTACCTGAGTGTATGCTAGGTCCATGCATGAGGTAGTAGCCATGTCTCACATGTGGAAAGTGAAGGTTCAAAGAGGAGTGAGTTCACCTTGTGCCCAATGGCGTATGGTTGAGGTCTCGTCATATGTCCTCTTGGGGCTTGGAGAGTGGTCGGAGTGTACATGGGGATGAACGTGGGATGGTCCGCATCAAAGTGACTAAGCACTATTATAGCAAAATGATTAGTTTGATCTCAGCGATTACTGTAGCATCATTACACCGAGGTGTTACAACTCTCCTCCACTACAAGAAATCTCGTCCCGAGATTTAAGTGCGGAAGTAAAGAGTAACTTCGGGAGAACTGACCCTTATAGGGTTAATTATCTGGTGAACAATTCAGGGAATGTGGCAGAAGTATCTCTCGAGTTGAAACTTAAGAAAACATTGAGAGCAAAATAATAAGGTACAATAGGGAGTTTCAAGCGAATGGATAAACGATCAATACCTGAACAGAGTGTGAGAAGGGGGTTCAAAGCATCGGGAATACATCATATCTCGGACGATGGCTCGTGACAACACACAAAGCCAAGAGCAAATGATACTTCGGAATAAAGGATATACAGGAGAGTCAGGTTCCGATCCTGCGGAACTATGGGTTATGAGCCCACCATGTGGGTTAAAAGTAGAAAGGGGCCGATAGAAAGGCATGTCACATGATAGACTATCAGTTATGTTGTCAACAACGTTGGTACCAAGGGCGAGGGACGGAGAGAACTATTTTCCTGCTCGTTGAACGAGGCGGACCAATAGGCAAAATTCTCGTCCATCGGTGGCTACCAAAATGTCATCAACTATAGTAACAGGGTCTTACTGACACGGTTCTACACCAAGGTATTTACACAAGCAGAAAAAATTACTGCTTAGATCATATAGATCACAAGAAAGGTTAAACAAAACAATGGGAAGGAAAAGGCGATTACCAGATTAAACAGAACAATGGAAAGGAAAATGTGTTTAAACACATATTTCAAGGGTATATCCTTCCCAAGGACAAGCAGAGCATGATATCCATGACAAGATATAATGTAGAAAACTCTTTAGGTAAGGGGAGAGAAATTTCATGATATTACCCATACAACGGTGTTTGGATAATTGAGCAGGAAACATTTAGCATTGGGCTTCAAATGTTCTTTGTTGAAAATTGGAGTACCATAGGCATGCTTCGAGATAGCATTGACATGGTCATCAGGTGAAGATCAGACTTTGGAAACACATAGGATCCATCAGGAATAACTTGTAGAATAAGTCTTATAATTTCCTCATGGAAAGAATGAATAACCTTGCTAAAAAGGAAAACTATAACAATGGGTCCTCCGGCCTGGTGCGCTAGGCATGACATCACCTTACTGGGCTATACAAAGTCCAATGTTATGGCTTTTGGAAAAAGGTCCCAACCATCATATTTGGCCGAGATTCAGTTGTGATTGGCGTCAGGATACCTCAAACTCATGATGCCTAAGAAGGAAGGGGTGCAACACAATTTGACGAGATGGAGTTGCAAGATTCTCGAGAAATGAACTATGGAAGCAAGTTCTGAATCATGAGTTTATCATTTAACCAAGGAGAGGACGAGGAGGTGGCTGATGAACTCAGCGACAATTCATTGAGATTTTCAAAAGATGGAATTCCACACTTATGTGAACAAGGATATAACATTTGTAAGATTAAATGATGTAATGAGGTATGCTCGAGGAAACCATACACAGTTAAATATTGGTTGAAAGGTGCACCCGAAATATGGACTTAGGTAGCATGATCAATGTTAGTATGGTGATTCGATAACCAATGGTCTAAGAATGGAATATCGACCATTTACTTTAAAGTAATAGGGTTGCTAGAAGTTTTGAAGACGCACATCATAGTTCAATTATCGGTTTTCCGATTAGAAACAATCACGGGGACCAAGGAATGAACGGATATGGCAAGAAGTATCACCTGTATCAAGATCTCTTAAGAGGTGGTGAAATTCTCATGACTTTCTTGACATAAAAGATGGTAATACTCCAGCATAAAGAAGAACAAATGCTGGGTAGCAAGGATCTCAAACACGAACACATTTGTGTTAAACGGAAGGCAATAAAGTGGTCGATGATAACACAAATCATTGAGGGCAAGGATGGTATTTCTCAACAAGAATTCAACTGATATCCTGGAAGAGCTCATAAGGCTGAAGATGATCACGACACATTTGTCGAGAGATTTCATGAAGATGTAATCAATCAGCGACGACACCAAGTTAAAGGAGTGATGATGCAAAAGGTTATCGAGACCATGGATACGCCACAAACTCGAAACCAAGCTTGCTGTTCAAGGTGAAATGATATGATGATGAAAATGGACGTAAGCTTAGCTCATTGTCGAAAATTGTGCTCCGGGGAGAAGGACCAAGTAGCACAGTTAAAAAAAGTACGATAATGATGTAGCCAATCCGGTAGGAATGATGTGACGGAGTATCACTTCAATTAAGAATTTACAAGAGGTAGTGCAATGACACAATATCCTTGAGATAACATGAGGCAATACTTGAAGGTAGATCAAATTAGAGGTTGGACAAGTGAAATGACTTGCAGGAGACAAGTATTTTAATTTGTCCGGGAAATGGATTTAAGGAGAAACTATGGTTGGAACCACAATTATGAATGATCAAACCACGGGTACAAGATGAACTTATAACAAGGGGTAATTATTTTTACGAGCAGCTTCCATGATAAGTTCTACACCGGTTCCATGGGCATGAACACAAAGGTTCAAGGTCGACTCCCACTTCTTCAATGCATAACCTTTCATTCACATCTTGCTTTTGACAAACTTGTAGTGTAGAAAATTTTATCCGGCGTAACACCAGTAGAGTATGACCCATAGAAATTTCTGGGTTCACACAAATTAGGGAAAGCATTAGTTCAACCCGTCGGGGAATCTTAGGAACATTTGCAAAACTTTAGAGGTAATTAACTCAAGTTCGGAAGCAGAGCATGGTTGACAAAGCAGCGAATACAATTTACCAAAGGCAATATGTATCAGGGGAAGAGTGCACAAAATTTTGAATATGAAAGAAACTGCCGGATAATAATCCAACAAAGGATTCAACGGTCCTCAATGGATCTGATTTGAGTATCAGTACTCAATCAGAAGAAGGAAAGAATGCAAAGGCATTGGATTATAGAAACATCTGAATAATTCGATGCTTAATGCAAAGAAATTATGATTTCCAAATTAGAAGATTAGAAGGAGACACTCTGATTAAAAGACAAGTAAGTTGAATAGATATAGATCGACAATCAATTAAGGTTTGGTTTGCCGAGAACCAGCTCATGTCCAGAGTGACGTCTGAGCCGAAAAGATCATTTAAAAGGATCAACTGATGATTGCGCGCATTCGCTCACATGTTGAATCAATAGGAACAAAATGACGGTGTCAAATGATACTAATGAATATTGCTAGACATATGAGAAGCATCCATAATGTAAGCAGACAAGTAATTGCCGAGCAATAGTTTGAAGAGAATCCTCGGAAGATCGAATAGTATATCAGAGAATCTTATGAAGCATACGAACAACTGGGGATGAACGGATACTCGATAAGTGCGAGGAATTATCCGTAGGGTTATTCATGTGGTACAGAACTGCAAGGCAGTAAGATCAAGGGATTCTCGGGGCAACAGAGAGTATTTCAGGGCATCTTGAAATAACAAGAGCAACAAGGAATGATTGTATGAATGACAAGTGTATGTAGTTAGTCATAGGGGCTTATCGGTGGTAGGGAATTTCAAAAGCGATGGCACAAGTCTCGAGAGAACATCGGAGAGTAACTTTGAAGTCTTATGGTGAAGCAGGCGATCATTTGGAATGAAGGGGCTCTCCAGGTGGAAGTGGTTACGAGATCCTAGAGTCAGAGTTAGCAAAATCATTTAACCCGAATAAGGGAGAGATCAGAATCCTAGAGTAAAGACGAGGAATAAAAGATCCTAATACCACCCAATGGCTACGTGGGCCTGTAAGCCACACAGCTAAGTTAGTAAAACAGTCTTGGATGACTAGACTCAACTTCGGCAAAGGAGTTGGAAAGGGGGATACCTACAGGTAGTCGGCTCTGATACCAACTTGTGACGCCCTCGATTCAATCGTACACTAATCATACACGCAAATGTGTACGATCAAGATCAAGGACTCACGGGAAGGTATCACAACACAACTCTAGACACCAATTAAAATAATACAAGCTTTATATTACAAGCCAGGGGCCTCGAGGGCTCGAATACATAAGCTTGATTACACAAGAGTCAGCGGAAGCAACAATATCTAAGTACAGACATGAGTTAGACAAGTTTGCCTTAAGAAGGCTAGCACAAAAGCAACATCGATCGAAAAGGCAAGGCCTCCTGCCTGGGAGCCTCCTAACTACTCCTGGTCGTTGACGGTCTCCACATAGTAGTAGGCATCGGTGGTGGCATCTGATTCCTGGGCTCCAACATCTGGTTGCATCAACCGGAAAAAGAAGAAAGGGGGAAAAGAGGGAGCAAAGCAACCGTGAGTACTCATCCAAAGTACTCACAAGCAAGGATCTACACTACGTATGGAACATTATCAAAGGAAGGCTATATATGTGGACTGGGCTGCAGAAATGCCAGAATAGAGGGGAGAGCGTAGTCCTATCAAAGACTAGCATCTTCTGGAAACCACCATCTTGCAGCAACAAGAGGGAGTAGAGTAGCATAAAGTAAAGTAGTAGTAGTGTTATCAACCTCGGCCAGAGATCCTTTCTCGACTCCCTGCGAGAAAGAAATCCCAGAGCCGTACTATCCATTTCTCATCACAATCCAATTCTCATCACCATCCAATTCTCATCACAAGTATCTATTTCTAGTTGTATCGATCGGGATACAACTCCAAGTGTCCGTTACAGTAGGACAGGCTATCGATAGATGTTTTCTTCCCTGCAGGGGTGCACCAACTTACCCACCACGCACGATTAACTCCGGCCAGACACACTTTCCTGGGTCATGCCCGGCCTCGGCCAAACAATACGCCGCAATCCGACCTAGGCTTAATAGAGAGGCCAGCACGCCGGACTAAACCTATGCCCCCAAGGGTCATGGGCCATCTCCCCGGGAACTCCTGCATGTTGCGAACGCGGCCGGTGAGCAGACCTAGCTACCTCCTTAAAAAGGTAGGTGCTTACCAGTCCAACCCGGCGCGCGCCGCTCAGTCGCTGACGTCTAATAAGCTTCGGCATATGTATACGATGTAGAACGCCCATACTATGCCCACGTGATGGTTAGTGCTATCAGGCCAGAGGCCCCTCGGATCAAATATCGAAATCATAGTGGATTAGGAACGTGCGGTAACAAGCAGAGACTCATGAAAGATGTGACCCCGTTGCCCCGTCTCGAGGACTTGCGGCAAGGGCTAAGAATGCCCGGCCACGCCTCGTAATTATCTCACAGGCACCTTCCAGGTCAACCCGACTCCACATCACTCGCAATTATGCTCGCGCGGGTACCCCTCAGGGTCGACCCGTCTTTAGTAACATGGTTCAGTGTCAATTCATAGTAATCATAGTAACCGTGTGTCCAAACATCAAGGGGAAAACCCGAGGAATCACCCCCGGTGAATTCCAGTTGATGTAATCATCAAGGTGAACGTAAGAGGAATCACCCCCGAGGTTCACACTTGAGGGGTTGCACGACAGAGTCGTATCGAAAGTGGTTAAGGCGGAATCACCCTCGATGACCACAATCGAATAACTACACTACAGGGTTAACATCAGAAGTGTTGTAGAGGTCTCACCCTCGGCACTCGATAGTAACCCAGTAGTGTCGAGCAACTAAGGGGAAAGTGATGTGCGGTGCCGGGGCTTGGTCTTAGATCCCGTTGATCGGGTCTTCAATGATGAAGTAGGGGCAACGAGGACAAGGTGGGGGTCACTGATGGATCACTAACCAACCTATACTAAGCAGTTTAGGATAAGAAGGTAAGGTACAATAGTAGATACAAAAGCAGGCTATGCATCAGAATAGGAGCAATCAATAACAGTAGCAAAATCTAATGCAATCATGAGAGAATGGAATGGGTGATATCGGGATGATCAAAGGGGTGGCTTGCCTGGTTGCTCTAGCAAGAAGGGGTCGTTGTCGACGTAGTCGATCACCGGGGCATCATCGGCCTCGGGGTCTACCGGAGAGAAGAGGGGGAAGAAACAGTAAAAACATAGCAAACAGAGGTATCACTAAGCATGACATGACGGTACGTAGCGCTACGCGTGCTCTAACGCGGTACTACATGTTGCAGACGAAGGGGGGAAACATCCGAGGATGAATTCCCGGCATTAGGCGGATTCCAGACAAAGGAAAAGAGGGGGAAAGTTCCAAATTCAGCATGCTAGGGGCATGGGACAGATGAACGGATCGCGTATTCGGATTCGTTGAATTTTTCTGAGCAACTTTCATGTAGAAAACATTTTCATCCGAGTTACGATTTAATTTCTATGAATTTCTAAAGATTAAACCATTTTCTAGAATTATTAAAACTAATAGAAAAGGAATATGACGTCAGCATGACGCCATCCTGACATCAGCAAGTCAACAGCGGCTGTACAGGTCAAACCTGACATGTGGGTCCGATGGGACCCACATGTCAGCCTCTGTGACTTTAACAATGTTAATTTAGACTAACAGAGGGTTAATTAGAGGGTGGGCCCCGGGCGTCAGTGAGTGTTTTAGGTTAAGTAATCATTTTTATTTATAAAACGTTATTAAACTAATATAACAGAGGGGGGCCCACATGTCAGTGGCTGGGGGCTGCCCCATCAGCATAGTTGACTGGTCAAACCAGTCAACGGGGGTCAGCTGGTCCAGTGGGGGCCACCAGTCAGTGGCACGGGACGGTGCCACGTGGGTGCCAGCTCAGCACCAGCCGGAGACGCACCGGAGCTAACTCCGGCGACCATTCCGACGGCCGAGCGAACGGGAGAGCGGCGGAATTCGTCCACAGGTGGCTGTTTGACGCGCGAGAGGGCGCATTCGAACGAGCGGAGCTAGCCGCGTCGAAGCATGGTGGTTATGTGGCCGGAGGTGGCCGGAAACGAGCTACGGTGGCGGCGCGTATGGGACCTCGACGAAAACGGCACTACGGAGCTCGGCGGAGCGCGTGCACGTGTTCGTTGTGCTCCTGGGGGCTCCACGAGCATGGTGCTGTGCTCAGGCGAGCGTGACAGCGGCTATGGCGACGGCCATGAGCTCATCGGTGGAGAGGTGTTCGGGCGCGGTAAAAGCGGCGGCTGCGGCTACGGGGAGAGGCCGGAGAGAGGGGGAGGCGATGCGGCCGCTCACCGTGAGCCTGTAGGTGTGCGTTAGCGGGCTCGGGAAGGACCAACAGCGGCGATTCAACTCTAGAGACGAAGACGGCCGTAGGAGGAAGAAGGGGTCGTTGGGCTCACGGTGGTGGCTCCCTTCTCGCTCCAGTTGGTGCAGAGGGTGTAGCGAGGATGGCGCGTCTCGTGGATGTGCTGGTGAGGTACGGGGTGGCCGGTGGCCGCGGCTATGACACATCCATGGCGACGACGGTGTCGGTTGAGGAGGGGAGGGGATCTGGAGAGCGAGGGAGAGAGTGACGAGGGAGAGAGGGGGCAAGTGGGCGAGTGGGGAGGGAGCCCAAGGCGTTGGGGCTTCCCTTATCCTCCCGCGGAGCCTGTAGCGGCGTGGCCGGCGAGGTGGTTCGGCGGCGACGTGCGCGCGCGGTCGCTCGCACAGTGGAGGGGAAGGCGACCCGGTGGGGTGTGTGTGTGTGGGCCACATGGCCTGTTGGGCTGCCAGGTGGGCTGAGGCCCATGGGGGGGCACGGTGGCCAGATGGGCCAGTCGGCCCGGTTGAGGGGGGGGGGGGCTTTTCCCTTTTAAAAAAAAAGCTTTTGCCTTTACTTTTAACAACTTCCTGTTATAGCTATTTTAGGCCATGTACACATTTTGCAAAAATATCGATTCACCACCAATATTACCAGAAGAATACTTTTCACATGATGAACATTTTAGTTTTCATGTTTGAGCATTTTGAATTTCACACATAATTTGAAATTGAATTCAACGGGAATTTTAAAAGGAATATTGATCAAAGTGACTAAGCACTGTTATAGCAAAATGATTAGTTTGATCTCAGAGATTACTGTAGCATCATTACACCGGGGTGTTACAGTTACCTTGCTGTTTTTATAATTTTAGATTACAAAAACCTCTATCTATCATCCATATTGCACTTGTATCACCATCTCTTCGCCGAACTAGTGCACCTATACAATTTACCATTGTATTGGGTGTGTTGGGGACACAAGAGACTCTTTGTTATTTGGTTGCAGGGTTGTTTGAGAGAGACCATCTTCATCCTACGCCTCCCACGGATTGATAAACCTTAGGTCATCCACTTGAGGGAAATTTGCTACTGTCCTACAAACCTCTGCACTTGGAGGCCCAACAGCGTCTACAAGAAGAAGGTTGTGTAGTAGACATCAAGCTCTTTTCTGGCGCCGTTGCCGGGGAGGTGAGTGCTTGAAGGTATATCTTTAGATCTTGCAATCGAATATTTTTGTTTCTTGTTTTATCACTAGTTTAGTCTATAAAAGAAAATTACAAAAAAAACAGAATTGAGTTTGCCTCATACACTTCATCTTTTTAATATCTTTCGTGAGAGTGATGGAAAGGAAAATTGTGCTCAATTGCTAGAAGAAGAATGCATTAAAATGTTTGGTACTAGATCTTTGTATGATAAGCATGATTGCAATGTTGTTAGTACGAATTCCTTGAATATCCATGATGCTAATGATATGCAAAGCCACAAGCTTGGGGAAGCTATGTTTGATGAAGATGATATTTTTTGTCCCCCAAGTTTTGATGAGCAAATTTATTATGATGAAAGCATGACTCCTATTTATGATGATTATTGTGATGATACGTATGCCATAAAGAAGAAATTTGCTTATGTAAAGAGTAATAAAAAATTCTATGCTTGTGGCTCATGAAAAGAATGCTTTATGTGATAGTTATATTGTTGAATTCATTCATGATGCTACTGAAAATTATTATGAGGGAGGAATATATTTTTGTAGGAATTGCAATAATATCAAGTTTCCTCTCTATGTGCTTAAAGTTTTGAAGTTATGCTGGTTTTGCCTTCCTATGCTAGTTGATTATTGTTCCCATAAGTTGTTTGCTCACAAAATCCCTATGCATATGAAGTGGGTTAGACTTAAATGTGTTAGTAATATTCTTCATGATGCTCTCTTTATGTTTCAGTTCTTATCTTTTATGTGAGCATCATTGAATTCATCATGCCTAGCTAGGGGCGTTAAACGATAGCGCTTGTTGGGAGGCAACCCAATTTTACTTTTGTCCTTTGCTTTTGCTTCTATTTAGTAATAAATAATTCATCTAGCCTCTGTTTAGATGTGGTTTTATGTTTTAATTAGTGTTTGTGCCAAGTAGGACCTTTGGGAAGACTTGGGTGAAGTCTTTATGATCTTGCTGTAAAAAACAGAAACTTTAGCGCTCACGAGATTAGCTGCAATTTTTTACTGGAGAGTGCTTTTAGGTTGATTCTTTTTGTAGATGATTAATATACAAATTCCTCACATCCGCCAATTTATTTCAGAATTTTTGTAGTTACATAAGTATTCGAATGATACACATTACTACATACTGTTCTGTTTTTGACAGATTCTGTTTTCTATGTGTTGTTTGCTTATTTTGACGAATCTATGAGTAGTATCGTAGGGTATGAACCATATAGAAGTTGGAATACAGTATATATTACACCAATATTAATTTAGAATGAGTTCACAATAGTACCCAAGTGATGGTTTTATTTTCTTATACTGATGGAGCTTACGAGTTTTCTGTTGAGTTTTGTGTTGTGAAGTTTTCATGTTTTGGGTAAAGAATCGATGGACTATGGAATAAGGAGTTGCAAGAGCCTAAGAATGGGGATGCCCAAGGCACCCCAAGGTAATATTAAAGGACAACCAAGAGCCTAACCTTGGGGATGCCCCGAATGGCATCCCCTCTTTCATCTTCGTCCATCGGTAACTTTACTTGGAGCTATATTTTTATTCACCACATGATATGTGTTTTGCTTGGAGCATCATTTTCTTTTGTTTTATTTTGCTTGATGTTTGAATAATATCCCAAGATCTGAAATTATTAAATTTTAGAGAGTCTTCACATAGTTGCATGATTATTCTACTACTCATTGATCTTCACTTATATCTTTTGGAGTAGTTTGTCATTTGCTCTAGTGTTTCACTTATATACTTTTAGAGCACGGAGGTGGTTTTATTTTGTAGAAATTATTGATATCTCATTCTTCACTTATATTATTTTGAGAGTCTTTTAGAACAGCATGGTAATTTGCTTTGGTTATAAAATTGGTCCTAGAATGATGGGCATCCAAGTTGGGTATAATAAAAACTATCATAGAGAGTGAATTGAATACTATGATCAATTTTATGCTTGATAATTGTTTCGAGATATAAAGGTGGTAATGTTAGAGTCATGCTAGTTGGGTAATTATGAAATTGAGAAATACTTTTGTTGAAGTTGGCAAGTCTCGTAGCATGCACGCATGGTAAAAGTTGTGTAACAAATTTGTTGCATGGGGTGCTCTTTTGATTGCCTTCCTTATGTGTGGAGGTCGGGATCGCGTGATGGTTAACTCCTACCAACCCTTCCCCTAGGAGCATGCATAGTAGTACTTTGCTACGAGGGCTAATACAACTTTTGGAATAAGTATATGAGTTCTTTATGACTAATGTGATTACATGGATTATACACATTCTTACCCTTCCATCATTGCTAGCCTCTACGGTACCGTGCATTGCCCTTTCTCACCTTGAGAGTTGGTGCAAACTTCGCCGGTGCATCCAAACCCCGTGATATGATACGCTCTATCACACATAAACCTCCTTATATCTTCCTCAAAACTGCCACCATACCTACCTATTATGGCATTTCCATAGCCATTCCGAGATATATTGCCATGCAACTTTCCACCGTTTCATTTATTATGACACGTTTCATCATTTTCATATTGCCTTGCATGATCATGTAGTTGACATCGTATTTATGGCAAATCCACCATGCATAATTTTTCATACATGTCACTCTTGATTCATTGCCCATCCCGGTACACCGCCGGAGGCATTCATATAGAGTCATATCTTGTTCTAGTATCGAGTTGTAATCCATGAGTTATAAGTAAATAGAAGTGTGATGATCATTGATACATCTCCAACGTATCTATAATTTTTGATTGTTCCATGCTATTATATTACCCCTTTTGGATGTTTATGGGCTTTATTTTACACATTTATATCATTTTTGGGACTAACCTACTAACCGGAGGCCCAACCCATATTGCTATTTTTTTGCCTATTTCAGTATTTCGAAGAAAAGGAATATCAAACGGAGTCCAAACGGAATGAAACCTTCGGGAGCGTGATTTTTGGAATGAACGTGATCCGAAGAGCTTGGAGTGCAAGTCAAGAAGATGCCGAGGAAGCCATGAGATAGGAGGCCGCTCCCCCCTGTAGGGCGCCCCCCTGTCTCGTGGGCCCCTCGGGCGGCCACCGACGTACTTCTTCCTCCTATGGGCCTGTTCTGATCTCCTCCCACTCCATACTTCTAAAAACTTCTGCCCGAAGCCAGCCCGAACGGATTAGCTTCACGAAGCTAAAATTCAGGAAGCCGCGATGGGCTGTAGTTCATTTTTTCGAAGCGACAGATTCCCAGCTTCCCATTTTCGTGAATCTGAAGCTGCTCGTTATTTATGGCCGAATTGCCACCGCCAAGAAAAACATTTCGCTCAACTCCCCCTCACTTGATCCCGCAGGTCAACCTGGTTGCACACAACTCCCTTCCCCTTGCTTCTCCTCTGTAGCCCTACCGCCGCCGTTGCCGCCGCCACTCCCGGCAGCCCCCGTCACCGGCCAAATCATTAACTCAGACTACAGATTCGGCCGACCCAGTCTGTTTCCCGCTGGATCCCATCGTCTTCGCCGTCCGTCACGCCCGGTGCAAGGAGCTGCAACCCCATGGCTCGGAGGAGCTGGCCCCAACGCCATTGACGCCCAAGAGACGCTCCCAAGCCAGGAGTGGAACCAGGACGACCGCGCCTCCAAGCATAAACTGCAAGGTGAGCTCGTCCCCTTCTCTTCTTCCCTATGGATTGGTGTCCTCGCGCATGTCCTCTATTCTGTACATCTGTGTGATTTATTTTCAGAGTTGTATTTGTTGTGTGCAAATTCCTACACCGGAACCTATTGTTTGTTGTGCAAATCTGGAATATATGTCTGCAATTCTGGAATCATAAGCTTTAATGCATATTGCTATGTGGGTACTGCCATGAGTGCTAACCTGTTGCATCATTCAGAAAAGTGAAATACAGTTTTGGGTGTGCAGAAAATGTACTGCTACTCTGGATTATATGTGTGCATAAGTTAATGCATATTGCTATGTGGGTAATGCCATGAGTGCTAATGTGTTATAATTTTCAGAAAAGTGAAATACAATTTTGGCCATTCAGAAAATGTACTGCTATATGTTCGCAATTTATTATCATAAGTCTAGTGGTGTATGTGTGCAAATGTACTGTTAGTTCAGATATTACATGCCCTTGGCTGTGCAGAAAAGTATAATTTTTGTATTTATCAAAGTGACATGCATTTTTTAGAGAAGTTTCAAGTATGTCTGGGGCTACTGAATGGAGCGTTGAAAACACTCAGATTATCTGCGAGTTGTTTGCTGAGCAAGTGAACGCTGGAAATAGGCCAGACAATTACTTGACACCAAATGCATTTGATGAGGTAGGAAGGCAATTTAAGATGAGAACTGGGCTAGACTACACATATACACAACTAAAAAACAAATGGGACAAGCTTAAAGGTGATTTCAGTTTGTTCAAGAAACTCAAGTTCTGGGAGACCGGAGCTGGATGGGACTATGTGAACAACACCGTGTCACAAGATGATGAGTGGTGGAAAAAGGCCAAAATTGAGAGTTCTTTCGCTAATGTATTGCATATCTTAATTCATCAATGATTACTAATAATGTGTTTCCTATGTTGTATTACAGGACATTAAAGGTTGTGGCAAGTTCAAGAAGAAATGTCTTGCTAATGAGCAAAACTTGCGGATTATATTTGGAGATATCACAACTGATGGTACTGACCATTGGAATCCCTCTTCCGGCATACCTCCCCCCTCTAGTGCAGTGGTGAAAGCCGCCATCAATGTTGATGAGATCGAAGATCTTGATTTGGATGATACCGAAGAACAAACATCTCAGGCAACACCTACTTCATCTAAAGTGAGGCTTGGGATCGTCATTCCGGAGAAGAACAAGAAACAAAAGACCGCACAAGTGATGTGTGAGCAAGTTACAAGAATTGGTGACATTGCTGAGGCTTCTCACTCATCATTCCAGTCTTTCATGAAGCAAGATGAGGCAAACTGTGTCACCTCGGTCATGGATGAAGTCATTGCTTGTGGTGCAACAGTCGGTACCGATGAGTTCTTCATGGCTAGCGAGTTGTTTGTGAAGAGGGCGCAAAGGGAGATGTTTCTGTACATTCCTCTTGAGTCCCGAAAGAGTTGGTTGCGTAGGAAGTATGACTTGAAGTATGGGAACTAGTTTACATGCCTGCCATCTATGTGTGATGGCCATGTTTTATGTTGAACCTAGTGCTTGATACCATTTCATTTTTTATGTTGAACCATCTTTTATGTTGTTGAAACATCTTTTATGTTGTTGAACCTATTGTTTGCTATTTACTAATGCATTTTGTGGAACCATTTTCTATTTATGAATGCATTGTGAACCATCTCTATGTTCATGTTGTTGGACCTAGTGTTTGCTATTTATGTATGTATTATGTATATGTTCTTGATCCAATTGGTTCTAACTTGTGTTTCATATGTTGACGGTTGTTTATTTGCAGATGTCATCGGATAGTGAAAGTGACGATGACACAAATTATGAAAGAAAGAAAGTTATGGTTCTCCAATATCAACATGATATGGCCATGCTTTATTCGGGTGTGTCATCGATAGTTGGGAAGCATTGCAAAAGTTGGGTCATGAAGGCCGACCCTAGGACATCTAGGTTGAGTGGTTTTGAATGGTTGCGAGAGACTATTGGCACACCCGGAGAGACATACACAATGTTGAGAATGAATGCAAATGTGTTCTTTGATCTTCATGACAAGTTGGTGGCAGAGTATGGCCTCAAAGAAACATGTTTTGTTACCACTTCTGAGTCTCTTGCTATGTTCTTGTGGACCTTGGGCGGTTGTGAGTCAAACAGGAGAACCCAAAACTGTTTCAAACATGGAGCAGATACAGTCCACCGTAAGTTCCATGAGGTTCTACAATGTGTGGTCAAGATGTCATCTCACTACATTAGGCCTCAAGACCCAAATTTTCACATCGTCCATGATAGGATTAAGCGTGACAAAAGGGATTATCCTCATCTCAAAGATTGCATTGGTGCAATAGATGGAACACATATTAGGGCTTCTATTCCAAAAGGACCTTCAGAAATAAGGTACATTGGAAGAACCGGTGCAACAACACAGAATGTGATGGCAGTATGTGACTTTGATATGCATTTCACCTATGCTTCAATTGGACAACCGGGTTCTATGCATGATACAAGTGTGCTATTTCATGCAATTGAAAATGACAAGGCCACATTCCCACATCCTCCCAAGGGTAAGTATTTCTTGTTGTTGCAATTTATATAACATGTCGTTCAACTCACAATCATGTTTGTTGTCCATTTCTATAGGCAAGTATTACCTTGTAGATGCCGGCTATCCTAATAGGGATGGCTATCTAGCACCGTACAAAGGTGAACCCTATCACGTCCCCGACTTTCAACGAGGTGCACCCCCAACTACTCCTATAGAGAAGTTCAATCGGATCCACTCCTCCAAGCGCAATACCATAGAGAGAACCTTTGGTGTGTGGAAGATGAAATGTCAAATCTTGCTCAAGATGCCAAACTATTCGATTCAAACACAAAAGATGATAATTGCGGCTACCATGACACTACACAACTATGTCCGCCTCCATGACAAAGAGGATATCCACTTTCTTTGGTGTGAGAGGGATCCGGATTATGTCCCAACTATTCCAGAGAGATACAAGAAGTATGTTATTCCTCCAAATGCATCAGATTCTTCAACACCGGCGGAAAGTGGTCCTAACATGGATTTGTTTAGACATGAACTAGCTACCGCCATTGCTCTTAGTTGGTGAAGTAATCATGTTCATGTCTTTAGATGTGACGCCATTTTGATTTGCAAATATATGCAAATGAAACTTTTGTTGTATGACATATAACAAATCTGGTTATCCGTCTTTATTATAACTTGTCTTAACTAGGAATATTCGTGGCAAGTTCAAAAATACATGCCAGCTATGTGTAGTTCAAAAATATATGGCAGTTGCAGGCCCAGCTCTCTGTACACTTCTACCTCTCTGTACACCTCTCTATACTGGAGAAATCACACAAATTATCTCGTGTGAAAAAAAGGCCAGCCATTCACCCCAGGAAGCAGGCCCAACTCGTTTCTCTTTTTTTATTAGCCTGTGTGCAGTTTAGCCCGAAATGGGTTGCTTCTAGCCGGCCCAAGGTGGCAAGAAGGTGGGCTTCAACGCCCCAGCTGGGCTGCCAACTCACCCAGGCGCTAGGAGAAGCTGCCTCGCCTCCAGAACGGTTTGCGTAGCTCCACCTGAAGCGAGAAGTCAGCGCAGAAGCTGGATACGAGAAGTTTTGCTGAAGCTAGCGTGTTTCCGAACAGGCCCTATATATACCTATGTACCCCGAAAACATCGAGGAGCACCACGAAACATAATTTCCACCACCGTAACCTTCTGTATCCACGAGATCTCATCTTGGAGCCTTCGCCGACACTCTGCCGGAGGGGGAATCGACCATGGAGGGCTTCTACATCAACATCCTTGCCCCTCCGATGAGTTGTGAGTAGTTTACCATAGACCTACGGGTCCATAGTTATTAGCTAGATGGATTCTTTTCTCTTTTTGGATCTCAATACAATGTTCTCCCCCTCTCTTGTGAAGATCTATTTGATGTAATCTCTTTTTGCGGTGTGTTTGTCGAGATCCGATGAATTGTGGGTTTATGATCAAGTTTATCTATGAATAATATTTGAATCTTCTCTGAATTCTTTTATGTATGATTGAGTTATCTTTGCAAGTCTCTTCGAATTATCAGTTTGGTTTGGCCTACTAGATTGGTCTTTCTTGCCATGGGAGAAGTGCTTAGCTTTGGGTTCAATCTTGCGGTGTTCTTACCCAGTGACAGAAAGGGTTGCAAGACATGTATTGTATTGTGGCCATCGAGGATAACAAGATGGGGTTTATATCATATTGCATGAGTTTATCCCTCTACATCATGTCATCTTGCTTAATGCGTTACTCTGTTCTTATGAACTTAATACTCTAGATGCAGTCAGGAATCGGTCGATGTGTGGAGTAATAGTAGTAGATGCAGGAAGGAGTTGGTCTACTTGTTATGGACGTGATGCCTATATACATGATCATGCCAAGATAATCTCATAACTATGCGCTTTTCTATCAATTGCTCGACAGTAATTTGTTCACCCACCGTAATACTTATGCTATCTCGAGAGAAGCCTCTAGTGAAACCTATAGCCCCCGGGTCTATCTCTTATCATATTTGCTTTCCATCTACCTTTATTTGCATCTTTACTTTTTGCATCTATATTATAAAATACCAAAAATATATTTATCTTATCATACTATCTTTATTAGATCTCACTTTCGCAAGTGGCCGTGAAGGGATTGACAACCCCTTTATTGCGTTGGTTGCCAGTTCTTAGTTTGTTTGTGTAGGTGCGTGGGACTTTTGAGGAGCCTCCTACTGGATTGATACCTTGGTTCTCAAAACTGAGGGAAATACTTACGCTACACTTGCTGCATCACCCTCTCCTCTTCGGGGAAAACCAACGCAAGCTCAAGACGTAGCAATCATCATTATTATAGCATTATCCCTTAAAAAAGGGAAAGGCCCAAAAAAACAAAGAAAGGCCAAATAAAAAAAGGCCAAAAAAGGCCCAAAAAAGGGGCAATGTTACTATCCTTTTACACACTTGTGCTTCAAAGTAGCACCATGATCTGTATGATAGAGAGTCTCTTATGTTGTCACTTTCATATACTAGTGGGAATTTTTCATTATAGAACTTGGCTTGTATATTCCAACAATGGGCTTCCTCAAAATGCCCTAGGTCTTCGTGAGCAAGCAAGTTGGATGCACACCCCCTTAGTTTCTTTTGTTGAGCTTTCATACATTTATAGATCTAGTGCATCCGTTACATGGCAATCCCTACTCCTCATGTTGACATCAATTGATGGGCATCTCCATAGCCCGTTGATTAGCCTCGTCAATGTGAGACTTTCTCCTTTTTGTCTTCTCCACACAACCTCCATCATCATATTCTATTCCACCAATAGTGCTATATCCATGGCTTACGCTCATGTATTGCGTGAGAGTTGAAAAAAGCTGAAGCGCGTTAAAAAGTGTGAATCAATTGCTTGGCTAAAACTGGGGTTGTGCATGATGGGAGTATTTTGTGTGATGAAAATGAAACATAGCCTAACTATATGATTTTGTAGGGATAAGCTTTCTTTAGCCATGTTATTTTGAGAAGACATGATTGCTTTGTTAGTATGCTTGAAGTATTACTATTTTTATGTTAATATGAACTTTTATCTTGAATCATTTGGATCTGAACATTCATGCCACAATAAAGAAAATTACATTGAGAAATATGCTAGGTAGCATTCCGCATCAAAAATTCTGTTTTTATCATTTACCTACTCGAGGACGAGCAGGAATTAAGCTTGGGGATGCTTGATACATCTCCAACGTATCTATAATTTTTGATTATTCCATGCTATTATATCACCCGTTTTGGATGTTTATGGGCTTTACTATACAATTTTATATTATTTTTGGGACTAACCTATTAACCGGAGGCCCAACCCAAATTGTTGTTTTCTTGCCTATTTCAGTGTTTCACAGAAAAGGAATATCAAACAGAGTCCAAACGGAATGAAACCTTCGGGAGAGTTATTTTTTGGAACGAAAGCAATCCAGGATACTTGGAGTAGACGTGAGGGAAGCTTCAAGGAAGCCACGAGGCAAGGAGGCGCGCCCTACCCCCTGGGCGCGCCCCCCACCCTCGCAGGCCCCTCGTGGCTCCCTTGACCGACTTCTTTCACCTATATATATCGATATACCCCCAAAACATCCAGGAGCACAATAGATTGGGAGTTCCGCCGCCGCAAGCCTCTGTGGCCACCAATAACCAATCGGGGCCCTGTTCCAGCACCCTGTCGGAGGGGGGATCCCTCACCGGTGGCCATCTTCATCATCCCGACGCTCTCCATGACGAGGAGGGAGTTGTTCAACCTCGGGGCTGAGGGTATGTACCAGTAGCTATGTGTTTGATCTCTCTCTCTCTCTCTCGTGTTCTTGAGATGGTACGATCTTGATGTACCGCGAGCTTTGCTATTATAGTTGGATCTTATGATGTTTCTCCCCCTCTACTCTCTTGTGATGAATTGAGTTTTCCCCTTGAAGTTGTCTTATCGGATTGAGTCTTTAAGGATTTGAGAACACTTGATGTATGTCTTGCCGTGCTTATCTGTGGTGACAATGGGATATTCACGTGATCTACCTGATGTATGTTTTGGTGATCAACTTACGGGTTCAATGAACTTATGCATAGGGGTTGGCACACGTTTTCGTCTTGACTCTCCGGTAGAAACTTTGGGGCACTCTTTGAAGTACTTTGTGTTGGTTGAATAGATGAATCTGGGATTGTGTGATGCATATCATATAATCATGCCCACGGATACTTGAGGTGACATTGGAGTATCTAGGTGACATTAGGGTTTTGGTTGATTTGTGTCTTAAGGTGTTATTCTAGTACGAACTCTATGATAGATCGAACGGAAAGAATATCTTCATGTTATTTTACTACGGACTCTTCAATAGATCGGTCAGAAAGAATAACTTTGAGGTGGTTTCATACACTACAATAATCTCTTCATTTGTTCTCCACTATTAGTGACTTTGGAGTGACTCTTTGTTGCATGTTGAGGGATAGTTATATGATCCAGTTATGTTATTATTGTTGAGAGAACTTGCACTAGTGAAAGTATGAACCTTAGGCCTTGTTTCCTAGCATTGCAATACCATTTACGCTCACTTTTATCATTAGTTACCTTGCTGTTTTTATAATTTTCAGATTACAAAAACCTATATCTATCAACCATATTGCACTTGTATCACCATCTCTCGCCGAACTAGTGCACCTATACAATTTACCATTGTATTGGGTGTGTTGGGGACACAAGAGACTCTTTGTTATTTGGTTGCAGGGTTGTTTGAGAGAGACCATCTTCATCCTACACCTCCCACGGATTGATAAACCTTAGGTCATCCACTTGAGGGAAATTTTCTACTATCCTACAAACCTCTGCACTTGGAAGCCCAACAACGTCTACAAGAAGAAGGTTGTGTAGTAGACATCAGTAGGACATAGTGGATGACACTCGATGGGTTCTCACACACTTCTCTCACCTCTCTTTTTTGTGGCTAGGAGGACTAAGTTTTTCTCTCTTGGTGAAGAGTCACTCAATTTGGGCTTGTGGCGCTCACTTTCTTTGTGGTGGTTCATTCTCTCACTAGTATCTCCATGATGTGTGGATGCTTGCTTGTCAGTGATCACTTGTCTTGGTGACATTGGTCGTAGAACATACTCCTTGCCCTTCATCTTGAACCTATAGTGGTTTGTTCTTCCATTGTGGATGACGCCGCGGTCGAATTGCCAAGGTCTTCCCAATAGAAGATGGCACACAGACATAGGAACCACGTCGCACTCCAAGATGTCCTCGTAAGCGCCGATCTTGAAGGAAACTTGCACCGTATGCTCCACTTGAATAGTGTCGGAGTCGCTTAACCATTGGACCTTGTAGGGACGAGGATGCTTCTTCTTGACCAATTGCAGCTTGGAACATAGCTCTTCACTTGCCAAGTTGTGACAACTTCCTCCATCGATGATGACATTCACGGAACGCCCGTTGATGCCCACCTTGGTGTGGAAGATGTGGCACCATTGTGTTGGGAAATGTAGCATGCAATTTTAAAAAAAATTCCTACGCCCACGCAAGATCTATCTAGGAGATGCATAGGAACGAGAGGGGGAGAGTGTGTCTACGTACCCTCATAGACCAAAAGCGGAAGCATTTCACAACACGATTGATGTAGTCAAACTTCTTGTTCCGACCGATCAAGTACCGAACGTACGACACCTCTGAGTTCTGCACACGTTCAGCTTGATGACGTCCCTCGAACTCTTGATCCAGCACAGCGTCGAGGAAGTAGATGAGTTCCGTCAGCATGACGGCATGGTGATGTTAATGGTGAAGTGATCCGTACAGGGCTTCGCCTAAGCACCGCGAGAATATGACCGAGGGTGTAATCTGTGGAGGGGGGCGCCGCACATGGCTAACAGATGTTGTTGTGTGTTCTAGGCGCCCCCTTCCCATGTATATATAGGTGGGAGAGGGAGGGGAGCAGCAAGGGGGCGCCCCAAGTAGGAGGAATCCTACTTGGGCACCTCCCCAATTCGTCCTCCCCCCTTCCATAAGTTCCGGAGGGGGAAGGAAGGAGGAGGGAGGAGGGAAGGAAGGGGGAGGCAGAATCCCTCCCCTTCCTTCTCTCTTCCTCTCTTTCCTTCTCCTCTGGTTTAGCCCATATGGGGGGCACAACAGCCCCTGCTGGCTGTTGCGTTTCTCCTCTTGGCCCATTAGGCCCATATCTTTTGCCGGGGGTGTCCGGAACCCCTTCGGGTGACCCGATATGTACCCGGTACCCTCCGGAATACTTCTAGTGTCAGAATACTATCGTCCTATATATCAATCTTTACCTCTCGACCATTTCGAGACTCCTCGTCATGTCCGTGATCTCATCCGGGACTCCGAACAACATTCGGTCACCAAATCACATAACTCATATAATACAAAATCGTCATCGAACGTTAAGCGTGCGGACCCTATGGGTTCGAGAACTATGTCGACATGACCGAGACACTTCTCCGGTCAATAAACAATAGCGGAACCTGGATGCTCATATTGGCTCCTACATATTCTACGAAGATCTTTTTTGGTCGGACCGTTATGACAACATACATTATTCCCTTTGTCCATCGGTATGTTACTTGCTCAAGATTCGATCGTCGGTATCTTTATACCTAGTTCAATCTCGTTGCCGGCAAGTCTCTTTACTCGTTCCGTACTACATCATTATGCAACTAACTCATTTTTTACTTTGCTTGCACGGCTTCTTATGATGTGTATTACCGAGAGGGCCCAGAGATACCTCTCCGATACTCGGAGTGACAAATCCTAATCTCGATCTATGCCAACCCAACAAACACCTTCAAAGATACCTGTAGAGCATCTTTATAATCACCCAGTTATGTTGTGACGTTTGATAGCACACAAGGCATTCCTCGAGTATTCGGGAGTTGCATAATCTCATAGTCGAAGGAATATGTATTTGACATGAAGAAAGCAATAGCAATAAAACTGAACGATCATAATGCTAAGCTAACGAATGGGTCTTGTCCATCACATCATTCTCCTAATGATGTGATCCCGTTCATCAAATGACAACACATGTCTATGGTTAGGAAACTTAACCATCTTTGATTAACGAGCTAGTCTAGTAGAAGCTTACTAGGGACACGGTGTTTTGTCTATGTATCCACACATGTATCAAGTTTCCGGTTAATACAATTCTAGCATGAACAATAAACATTTATCATGACATAAGGAAATATAAAATAACAACTTTACTATTGCCTCTAGGGCATATTTCCTTCAGTCTCCCACTTGCACTAGAGTCAATAATCTAGTTCACATCGCCATGTGATTTAACACCAATAGTTCACATCGCCATGTGACCAACACCCAAAGGGTTTACTAGAGTCAATTATCTAGTTCACATCACTATGTGATTAACACCGAAAGAGTACTAAGGTGTGATCATGTTTTGATTGTGAGGGAAGTTTAGTCAACGGGTCTGCCACATTCAGATCCGTATGCATTTTGCAAATTTCTATGTCTACAATGCTCTGCATGGACTACTCTAGATAATTGCTCCCACTTTCAATATGTATCCAGATTGAGACTCAGAGTCATCTGGATTGGTATAAAAGCTTGCATCGACGTAACTTTTTACGATGAACTCTTTATCACCTCCATAACCGAGAAATATTTCCTTAGTCCTCTAAGGATAATTTTGACCGTTGTCTAGTGATCTACTCCTGGATCACTATTGTACTCCCTGCCAAACTCATGGCAAGGTACACAACAGGTTTGGTACACAACATGGCATACTTTATAGAACCTATGGCTGATGCATAGGGAATGACTTCCATCTCTCTCTATCTTCTACCGTAGTCGGGTTTTGAGTATTACTCAACTTCACACCTTGCAACACAGACAAGAACCCTTTCTTTGACTGATCTATTTTTGAACTTCTTCAAAATTTTGCCAAGGTATATACTTTGTGAAAGTCCTATTAAGTGTCTCGATCTATCCCTATAGATCTTGATGCCCAATATGTATGCATCTTCACCGAGGTCTTTCTTTGAAAAATTCTTATTCAAATATCCTTTTATGCTATCCAGAAGTTCTACATCATTTCCAATCAACAATATGTCATCCACATATAATATCAGAAATGCTACAGAGCTCCCACTCACTTTCTTGTAAATACAAGCTTCACCATAAGTATGTATAAAACCACATGCTTTGATCACCTTATCAAAGTGTATGTTCCAACTCCGAGATGCTTGCACCAGTCCATAGATGGATCGCTGGAGTTTGCACACTATGTTAGCACCTTTAGGATCGACAAAAGCTTTTGGTTGCATCATATACAACTCTTCTTTAAGAAATTCATTAAGGAATGGAGTTTTGACATCCATTTGCCAGATTTCATAAAATGCGGCAATTGCTAACATGATTCGGACAGACTTAAGCATCGCTACGATTGAGAAAATCTCATCGTAGTCAACACCTTGAACTTGTCAAAAACCTTTTGCGACAAGTCGAGCTTTGTAGATAGTAACACTACAATTAGATTCCGTCTTCCTCCTGAAGATCCATTTATTCTTAATGGCTTGCTGATCATCGGGCTAGTCCACCAAAGTCCACACTTTGTTCTCATACATGGATCCTATCTCAGATTTCTTGGCCTCAAGCCATCTATCAGAATCTGGGCTCATCATAGCTCCTTCATAGTTCGTAGGTCCGCCATGGTCTAGTAACATGACTTCCAAAACAGGATTACCATACCACTCTAGCGCGGATCATGCTCTGGTTGACCTATGAGGCTCAGTAGTAACTTGACCTGAAGTTTTATGATCATCATCATTAGCTTCCTCTCTAGTTAGTGTCATATCAACGGATTTAGACGATGCCCTGTTTAACATGAATGCATATGTCTCTAATGCATAACCCCAAAATGATAGTGGTAAATTGGTAAGAGACACCATAGGTCACACCATATCTAATAATGTGCGGTTACGATGTTCGGACACACCATTACATTGTGGTGTTCCAGGTGGCATGAGTTGTGAAACTATTCCACATTGTTTTAAATGAAGGCCAAACTTGTAACTCAAATATTCACCTCCGCGATCAGATCATAGAAACTTTATTTTGTTACGATGATTCTCCACTTCACTCTGAAATTCCTTGAACTTTTCAAATGTATCAGACTTGTGTTTCATTAAGTAAATATACCCATATCTGCTCAAATCATCTGTGAAGGTCAGAAAATAACGATACCCGCTGCGTGCCTCGACACTCATCGGACCGCATACATTGGTATGTATTATTTCCAGTAAGTCATTGGCTCACTCCGTTGTTCCGGAGAACGGAGTTCTAGTCATCTTGCCCATGAGGCATGGTTCACAAGTATCAAATGATTCATAATCAAGTGATTCCAAAAATCCATCCGCATGGAGTTTATTCATGCGCTTTACACCAATATGACCTAAACGGCAGTGCCACAAATATGTTGCACTATCATTATCATCTTTGTATCTTTTGGCATCAATATTATGAATATGTGTATCACCACGATCGAGATTCAATAAACCATTTACATTGGGTGTATGACTATAGAAGGTTTTATTCATGTATACAAAATAACAATTATTCTCTAACTTAAATGAATAACCGTATCGCAATAAACATGATCCAATCATATTCGTACTCAACGCAAACACCAAATAACATTTATTTAGGTCCAACATTAATCCCGAAGGTATAGGGAGTGTGCGGTGGTGATCTTATCAACCTTGGAATTACTTCCAACACACATCGTCACCTCGCCCTTAACTAGTCTCTGTTCATTTTGCAACTCCTGTTTCGAGTTACTAATCTTAGGAACTGAACCGGTATCAAATACCCTGGGGTGACTATGAACACTAGTAAAAGTACACATCGATACCATGTATATCAAATATACCTTTGTTCACTTTGCCATCCTTCTTATCCGCCAAGTATTCCCTTTGCAGTAGAAGCACTCAGTTTCAGGCTTAGGTCTTGGTTTGGGCTTCTGCACGGGAGTGGCAACTTTCTTGTCATTCTTCTTGAAGTTCCCTTTCTTTTCCTTTGCCCTTTTTCTTGAAACTAGTGGTCTTGTTAACCATCAACACTTGATGCTCCTTTTTGATTTCTATCTTTGCTGATTTCAGCATTGCAAAGAGCTCGGGAATTTTTTCCATTATCCCTTGTGCATTATAGTTCATCACAAAGTTCTAGTAGCTTGGTGATAGTGACTCGAGAACTCTGTCAATCACTATCTTATCTGGAAGATTAACTCCCAGTTGATTCAAGTGATTGTAGTACCCAGACATTCTGAGCACATGCTCTGGCTGAGCTATTCTCCTCCATCTTGTAGGCAAAGTACTTGTGAGAGGTCTCATACATCTCGACACGGGAATGAGTCTGAAATACCAATTTCAGCTCTTGGAACATCTTATATGCTCCGTGGCGTTCAAAACTTTTTTGAAGTCCTGGTTCTAAGCCGTAAAGCATGGTGCACTAAACTATCAAGTAGTCAACATATCGAGCTTGCCAAACATTCAATATGTCTATATCTGCTCCCGCAATAGGTATGTCACCTAGCGGTGCATTAAGGACATAATTCTACTGTACAACAATGAGGATAATCCTCAGATCACGGACCCAGTCCGCATCATTGCTACTATCATCTTTCAACTTAATTTTCTCTAGGAACATATCAAAAAACATAGGGGAGCTACAATTTGAGCTATTGATCTACAACATAATTTGCAAATACTATCAGGACTAAGTTCATGATAAATTAAAGTTCAATTAATCAAATTACTTAAGAACTCCCACTTAAAATGACATCCCTCAAGTCATCTAAGTGTAACATGATCCAAATCAACTAAACCATGTCTGGTCATCACGTGAGATGGAGTAGTCATCAATGGTGAACATCTCTATGTTGATCATATATACTATATGATTCACGTTCAACCTTTCGCTCTCCAGTGTTTCGAGGCCAAGTCTGTACATGCTAGGCTCGTCAAGTTTAACCTGAGTACTCCACATGTGCAAAACTGTCTTGCACCCATTATATGTGAACATAGAGCCTATCACACCCGATCATCATGTGGTGTCTCAGCACGAAGAACTGTCGCAATGGTGCATACTCAGGGAGAACACTTATACCTTGAAATTTTTAGTTAAGGGATCATCTTATAATGCTATCGTCGAACTAAGCAAAATAAGATGCATAAAATATAAACATCACATGCAATCAAAATATGTGACATGATATGGCCATCATCATCTTGTGCTTTTGATCTCCATCTCCAAGGCATCGTCATGATCTCCATCATCATTGGCTCGACACCTTGATCTCCATCGTAGCGTCGTGGTCGTCTCGCCAACTATTTCTTCTACAACTATCGCTAACGCATAGTGATAAAGTAAAGCAATTGCATGGCGTTTGCATTTCATACAATAAAAAGACAACTATAATGGCTCCTGCTGGTTGCCAGTAACTTTTATAAAACATGATCATCTCATACAATAATGCATATCACATCATGTCTTGACCATATCACATCACAACATGCCCTGCAAAAACAAGTTAGACGTCCTCTACTTTGTTGTTGCAAGTTTTACGTGGCTGCTATGGGCTTCTAGCAAGAACCATTCTTACCTATGCATCAAAACCACAATGGTGATTTATCAAGTTTGTTGTTTTAACCTTCAACAAGGACCGGTCGCAGTCAAATTTGATTCAACTAAAGTTGGAGAAATAGACACCTGTCAGCCACCTTTATGCAAAATTAGTTGCATGTCTGTCGGTGGAACCGGTCTCATGAACGTGGTCATGTAAGGTTGGTCCAGGCTGCTTCATCGAACAATACCGCAGAATCAATATAAGACATTGGTGGTAAGAAGTATGACGATCACCCCCACAACTATTTGTGTTCTACTCGTGAATATCATCTACACATAGACCTGGCTCGGAAGCCAATGTTGGGAAACATAGCATGCAATTTCAAAAAAAAAAAAATCCTACGCTCACGCAAGATCTATCTAGGAGATGCACAGCAACGAGAGGGGGAGAGTGTGTCTACGTACCCTCATAGACTGAAAGCGGAAGCAATTGACAACGTGGTTGATGTAGTCGAACTTCCTCTCGTTCCAACCGATCAAGTACTGAACGTACGACACCTTCGAGTTCTGTAGACGTTCAGCTCGATGACGTACCTCGAACTCTTGATTCAGCAAAGTGTCAAGGAAGTAGATGAGTTCCGTCAGCATGAAGGCATGGTAACGGTGACGGTGAAGTGATCCGCGCAGGGCTTCGGCTAAGCACCGCGAGAATATGACCGAGGGTGTAATCTGTGGGGGGGGGGGGGGCGCACACGACTAACAGATGTTGTTGTGTGTTCTAGGCACCCCCTCCCCATGTATATATAGGTGGGAGAGGGAGGGAAGCAGCAAGGGGTGCCCCAAAGAGGAGGAATCCTACTTGGGCGCTGATACGTCTCCGTCGTATCTATAATTTTTGATTGTTCCATGCCAATATTCTACAACTTTCATATACTTTTGGCAACTTTTTATACTATTTTTTGGGACTAACATATTGATCCAGTGCCCAGTGCTAGTTCATGTCTGTTGCATGTTTTATGTTCCGCAGAAACCCCATATCAAACGGAGTCCAAATGGGATAAAAACGGACGGAGAATTATTTTGGAATATTTGTGATTTTTGGGAAGTAAAATCAACGCGAGACGGTGCCTGAGGTGGCCACAAGACAGGGGCCCACGCCCACTCTAGGTGGGCGTGCCCCCACCCTCCTGGGCCCCTCATAAGGTGGTTGATGCCCTTCTTTGGCCGCAAGAAAGCTAATTTTTGGAAAAAGATCTAGGTGAAGGTTTCAATCCAATCGGAGTTACGGATCTCCGGATATAAAAGAAACGGTGCTAGGGTAGAATTCGAGAACGCAGAGACAAAGAGAAACAGAGAGATAGATCCAATCTCGGAGGGGCTCTCGCCCCTCCCACGCCATGGGAGCCAAGGACCAGAGGGGAAACCCTTCTCCCATCTAGGGAGAAGGTCAAGGAAGAAGAAGAAGAAGGGGGGCTCTCTCCCCCTTGCTTCCGATGGCGCTGGAACGCTGCCGGGGGCCATCATCATCACCGCGATTGAGGGAGTCCTGGATTAGGGGGTATCCGGACAGCCGGACTATATACATTGTCCGGACTATCGAAGCGTGAAGATACAAGACTCAAGACTTCGGCCCGTGTCCGGATGGGACTCTCCTTTGCGTGGAAGACAAGCTTGGCAATCCGGATATCGTGTTTCCTTCCTTGTAACCGACTCCATGTAAACCCTAGCCCTCTCCGGTGTCTATATAAACCGGAGAGGATGGTCCTTAGAAGGCGGATCACAATTACAATCATACCATCATAGGCTAGCTCTTAGGGTTTAGCCTCTACGATCTCGTGGTAGATCTACTCTTGTACTACTCATATCTTCAATATTAATCAAGCAGGAAGTAGGGTTTTACCTCCATCGAGAGGGCCCGAACCTGGGTAAACATTGTGTCCCTTGTTTCCTATTACCATCAGCCTAAGACGCACAGATCGGGACCCCCTACCCGAGATCCGCCGGTTTTGACACCGACATTGGTGCTTTCATTGAGAGTTCCTCTGTGCCGTCGCTTCAAGGCTCGATGGCGTCTTCAATCGTCAACAACATGGTCCAGGGTGAGACTTTTCTCCCCGAACAGATCTTTGTGTTCGGCGGCTTCGCACTGCGGGCCAATTCGCTTGGCCATCTGGAGTAGATCGATAGCTACGCCCCTGGCCACCAGATCAGGTTTGGAAACTTGAACTATACGGCGGATATTCGCGGAGACTTGATCTTCAACGGATTCGGC
Source organism: Triticum aestivum (assembly GCF_018294505.1). Classification (NCBI taxonomy): domain Eukaryota; kingdom Viridiplantae; phylum Streptophyta; class Magnoliopsida; order Poales; family Poaceae; genus Triticum; species Triticum aestivum. The sequence goes on from NC_057804.1 coordinate 509,541,839, forward strand.
CCTGCGCCGTGAGCACCGGACAGTCACGACGGACACGGCCTAGACCTGGTGTCGGACAATGCTCGGAATGTCATCCCAGCAATAACCCCGGATCTAAATCCGGAACGGGTTGTGTTGCCCAAGGACGGAGGGCTAGACCCCGCCCCGCAGACCGCATACTCATCGGCGTTGGAGCCAAACACAGGTCTCACCTCTGTGGAGTCCTGCAACCCCGGACCCCCAGACTCGTATCCGGTTGTTGGTTCCGGTCCGCACACCCTCGAGCCAGCTGAGCCAGGTTGGGCTTCGGTGATGGAGTTCACCATTGCGGACATCTTTCAACACTCGCCCTTTGGCGACATGCTGAATTCATTAAAGTCTATCTCTCTGTCAGGAGACTCTGGGACGAACTATGTCCGGCTTGAGTGGGAAGCAGGCGACGAAGGAATTTGCTGCCCACCCACCACCCACTTGATTGCCACGATCGATGATTTAACCGACATGCTGGACTTCGAGTTCAAAGACATCGACGGCATGGACGACGATGCCGGAGACGTACAGGAGCCACCGCTCACAGGGCGGTGGACAACCACCTCTTCATATGATATATACATGGTGGACACTCCGAAAGAAACCAATGGAGATGAGGCAACTGAGGATAACCCCTCCAAGAAGAAAGCAATGCATGGGCGTCGCCCGCGCCGCTCCAAGCCCCGCCAAGGTAATACCGGCACCGGAGACGAAAACAATCCGGACGGTGCCGACGATGAATACAACCCCCGAACAGCCCGCCTTTGAGCAGGCCGAACAGGAAGACGGGCATGACAACCCAGATGAACAGGCGACTGACGGGTATCCGGAGGAGGACAACTACATGCCCCCTCCGAAGACGAGATTAGCCTCGGCAACGACGAGTTCGGCGTGCCCGAAGACCCCGCGGAGCAGGAGCGCATCAAGCGCCGGCTTATTGCCACTGCGAGAAGCCTGAAAAAGAAGCAGCAGCAGCTCCAAGTTGATCAAGACCTGCTCATAGATAGATGGATAGAAGTCCTGGCAGCCGAGGAATATGGACTCGAGCGCCACATGGCTGACCGGCCGCCTCGAGGGCGGGATAAAACGGCATATCAGCCCGAATACCAGCCCGCACCCCCGCGCCAATTTACTACGACCCGGGGCAATACTCAGGACCTGTGTGATAAACTGGATAATGCTGCAGGACAACCAAGATCGATCTACGGATCACGGGGGCGCGCTGAAACACATGACAATGACCGTCATACCGGACACACTAGCAAATCCGGCCGGGCCGAATATATCTAGTCAGACGCAGCTGGACTGCGTCGCGACATAGCCCGGCACAGAGGCGCCGCACACCCCCTCTGCTTCACCAATGAAGTAATGGATCATGAATTCCCAGAAGGGTTCAAACCAGTAAACATCGAATGATACGATGGCACAACAAACCCCGCAGTATGGATCGAAGATTTCCTTCTCCACATTCACATGGCCCGCAGAGACGATCTACATGCCATCAAGTATCTTCCCCTCAAGCTCAAAGGACCCACTAGGCATTGGCTTAACAGCCTGCCCGCAAATTGCATTGATAGTTGGGAAAACCTGGAAGATGCATTCCTTGACAACTTCCAAGGCACATATGTGTGACCTCTGGATGCCGATGACTTGAGCCACATTACTCAACAACCCAGAGAATCAGCCAGGAAATTCTGGACTCGGTTCCTAACTAAAAAGAACCAAATAGTCAACTATCCGGACGCCGAATCCCTGGTGGCCTTCAAGCATAATATCCGCGATGAGTGGCTCGCCCGACACCTCGGCCAGGAGAAACCCAAGTCTATGGCAGCTCTCACTACACTAATGACCCGCTTTTGTGCGGGCGAGGACAGTTGGTTGGCACGTAGCAGCACTACGCAACATTCTAGCACGTCAGATGTCCGTGACAATAAGGGCAAGCTACGGTGCAACAAACACAAGCGACAGAACAATGGCGACAGCACCGAAGACACGGCGGTCAATGCCGGATTCAACGGATCCAAATCCGGTCAGCGGAAGAAGCCATTCAAGAGAAATAATCAGGGACCGTATACTGGAGCGTTCGTGCCAAATTCATGGCACCCCGGACAAGCCAGCCAACCACACCAATAGAGACTGCTGGGTATTTAAACAGGCCGGCAAGATAAATGCCGAAAACAAGGACAAGGGGCTGCCTAGCAATGATGACGAGGAGCCCCGACGTCCGAACATGGGGGGACAGAAGAAATCCCCCCCAGGTGAAAACGGTCAACATGATCTACGCCACCCACATCCCCAAGCAGGAATAGAAGCAAGCACTATGGGACATCTATGCGATGGAGCCAGTCATCCCCAAATTCAACCCATGGTCAGCTTGTCCGATCACCTTTGATCATAGAGATCATCCTACTAGCATCCGTCATGGTGGCTCGGCCGCATTGGTCTTAGACCCAATCATCGACGGATTCCACCTCACGCGAGTCCTTATGGATGGCGGCAACAGCCTGAACCTCCTTTACCAGGACACAGTGCGCAAAATGGGCATCGATCCTTCAAGGATTAAGCCCACCAAAACCACCTTTAAAGGTGTAATTCCTGGAGTACGGGCTCTATAACATTGGAAGTGGTCTTCGGATCTCCGGATAACTTCTGAAGCGAAGAGCTAATCTTCGATATCGTCCCTTTCCGCAGTGGTTACCACGCACTGCTCGGACGAACCGCATTCGCTAGATTCAATGCGGTACCACACTATGCATACCTCAAGCTCAAGATGCCAGGCCCATGCGGGGTCATAACAGCCAACGAAAATATGGATCGCTCTCTCCGTACAGAAGAGCACACTGTAGCCCTTGCGGCAGAAGTACAATGCAGCCTCCTCCGGCAAACCACCAATCCGGCGACGACAACCTCAAGCTCCGCCAAACGAGGGCGGAACACCCCGCAACAGGATCAGCAGGCACGCCAAGAGCATGACTAGCAGTCTGGCCTCCACCCAAATCCCATCAAAGCAGCATCCGTGCCACGCGTACACAATTATGCACTCAAAATACCATGGGCACAGGCGGAGGCGTAGCAGTGGCTCAGTCAGTAGTGCGGTATTGCTTCGTAACCTTTCCATTTACCTTGAAGGACATTGCTTTAGTGCAGCTTCTCCAGAAGAGCCGGATTGTCGGACTTACATAGGAGAAAGAACCAAGGAGGCAACTGGCTTTGCGCACAGAAGGAAATACCTTGGTGGAATCTATTTGTGATTGTTATACCTGCTTTATCTATCTGTACGTAGCCTGCCTCTGGATATGATATGTCAAATTATCCTCTTTATCTCCGCTTAATGCAATCATTGTAAACATACGCCTAAACGTATTATTCATCAATGGGAGATCATATACAACGTCAGCTTATTATTTTTCTTTGAGCATTTTTTACAAATGTCTATTTAATATTGCATCCGTACACTTTGGTATGAGGAGTTTGCCAGGGGCTTCTTATGGCGCCCCATAATACGGCACGACAAGTCCGAACACTTTCAACAATGTGGCACCTCGAACTTATAGCATTATATGCATCAGCTCCGAATCATGTCTTGGGTCTACAGTTGGGATAGCCCGGCTCCCTTGTTTTGGTGCCTTACGTTCCGTTATATCGGCTAAGGTAGCGCAGGGAGAAATACTGCGATTGTGCCCCGGTTCTGCCAGACGAGCACCTCAGTAGAGAAAGCCGAAAACTGACCGGCATGATGTGGCGAGAGCTGGTCGCTGTTCGAGAGGTCTTAAAATCCTTAAAGATTTTTCCGCTTTAGGCGATAAATCGGATTTGTCCGATCTAGGCGTGTGTAGCGCCCCAATTCAGCCTTCCGGATTCTAGGGGCTTCGCCGAAATTTAAAATTGTAGACTTCTATGGCTAAGTGAAGGTTATAAAGCCGCATAGTCCAATTGCCTTGTTCGCTGCGCTGGACACCTCCTTAAGGGACCAAACATTTGGATAAAGAGTGTCCGGGTTATCCACGAACACCCCAGTACTAGTTACACGGGGGCGGAAGCCAATGACTGGCCTACTTTCAGAATTTGATAAACAGCCGCAGAGAAGGTAATATTTTAAATAACAAAAGCGCTACTTAGTGCAAGTAACTTCGTCTTTAAATTACAAACATGACAGAAGTGAATTCATTCAAAAATTATGTCCTTGGTACATTCTTCAGCCACGAGACGAGCACCCTTCAAAACGCCATCATAATACTTCTCGGGAATGCGATGCGGCTTGCCCTCTGGCGGCCCAATGCACCTTCGCATGGGCAAGGGCACGGCGGGCACCCTCAATGCAAACGGATCGCTTGATGACTTCCAGGCACGAATAGGCATTCACCATTCGCTTGATCAGGCCGAAGTAGCTGGTGGGCAGGGGCTCACCAGGCCACATCCGGACTATGAAATCCTTCGTAGCCACTTCGGCCGCGCTGTGGAGTTCGACCAACTGCTTCAGTTGGTCACTCAGAGACGTTGGATGTTCGGCCCCAGCATACTGAGACCAGAATAGCTTCTCCGTTGAGCTCCCCTCCTGAGCATGGTAGAACTCCATGGCATCGGACACACTGCGTGGCAGATCTGTGAATGCCCCTGGAGAGCTCCGGACTCGTGTAAGTAAAAGAAACGCCTCCTCCACATGTTTGCTTTGCATAAAGAATTTCTTACCCGCTGCTATCTTTTTGGCCTCCTGGATTTCCCGCTGCACCCTCTCGGCTTCGGCCTTGGCGTCTTTTATACTTGTAAGGGCCTTCGCAAGCTCAGCCTCTTTTGCTTTAAGCTCATGCTCCATGGACTCGAACTTTTTGCCGAGCTCCTGGAGCTCTTCTTGTACTTCGCCCACTCGGGCCTCCTGCTTTTTGCGCTCCTCGTGTTCCAAGGCTGCCTTCTGTTCAGCCTTAGACAATGCTTTCTTAAGATATGCCGCTTCGGTGGTGGCCTCTGTAACCAAATCACGACGCCTCGTCGTCAGAATAATTAATTTTATTTGTACTTTACTATACGAGAGAGGGGAATTATTCACCTTTGCTCTCCTCGAGCTGCCTCCTCGTGTGACCGAGCTCTCCATGTGCCCGCTCCAAGTCCTGCTTCAGGCCGGCGATTTCGGTCGTACGACCAGCAGCGGCCAGCAGCACAACCTGTTTATTCACACTCAAACTTAATGTTAGACTCCTGCGGAATTTAATTGACCCTCCGTTTGGTTTTTTCCTTCCGAACACCAAACAGAGTATCAGGGGCTACTACCTATCGGGTGGTAATTTCACAGATTTCTACTTACCTCAAAGCCTGTTAGGAGTCTGGTGCAGGCTTTGGTTAGTCCGCTCTTGGCGAACGAAACCTTCTGAATCACCGCACTCATAAGAGTACGGTGCTCTTCATCCAAGGAAGCACAGCGAAGCGCTTCCAGCAGATAATCCGGCGCCTCGGGCGCAACGGAAGTCCTCGATGCAGATGACCCTCACTCCCTAACGAGGGGCTGACTGCCTGAGTCCAGAACCACTGGAGGCTCCAGAATAGTGTTTGGCTGAGAGCCCGGCTTGCCGTGGCTCTCATCAACACGATCCGCGGGGATCTTGAACCCCGCGAGTCCGACGTTTGGAATGCCGCCTTGAGGCGCCTCCAGAGCCACCTCCCCCATCTTTGGGAGCCTTTAAGACAACACCTCCGTGTCGTCCGCAGGCCGAGGAGAAGTGGCCGTCGGGAGTGAGTTCATTGCTGACTCACTCAAGGACCCATCCAAAGACGATACCGTGGGATGGGCCCTGGCTGGACTGCATACAAGTTCGGCGTTATAACAAAATTGTGAAGCAAAATTACGATGGAGTGCGGATACTTACGATCGCACTGAAGGCTTCTTCCTGGGCAGCCACCCTTCCTCGCTATCGGCGGCGGTGGCGGAGTAGTCCGGAAGGGACATTTTCCCCTTCTTGGACGTCCTGGTTTCCTCCACCGAGGCGGCCTTCCTCTTTCTCTCCCCCCAGTACGGGGATGTGGAGTTTCTTCTTGTTTTCCCCCGCTTCCGCAGGAGGAATCTGCCTCGTCATCATCAGACGACAAGGGTATGACGGCCTTGCGCTGGGGGCCTCTCCTGGTCCCCTGGTCCGCCCTCTCAGGACCCTCGTCCTCTCCGGATGGGGCTGCCTCTTCTTATTCTTCTTCTTCTTCCCCTTTGGGGGAGGAGTGCGCCTCGTCGTCTTTGGACGAGGCTTGCAGAACCTTACGCCGGAGACCCTTTCGGGTCCCCGGGGCCTTCTTATCGGCCTTCCTCTCCGGCCCCTTATAGGGCGCTGGGACCAGCATCTTCGTCAAAAGATCGTTAGCTGGGCTTTCTGGCAGCGGAGCCGGACAGTCAATCCGCTCCACTGTCTCCACATAATCCTGCACAAATATACACAATTACTTAAGGCTCCCCCATGAATGTATTGGGAAAAATTGAATCAGGTGGCGGCCTGAGAACTCACCTGAATAGGACACCGTGCGGCGTGGAGCCCACGGTCCTCAGATATGGGAGGAGGTACTTCAAAGGCCTTGAACAACGCCTTCCACGCGTTTTTGTGCTTCATGTCGTAGAGCCTCTGAAGCGTCTGGTGTTCGGCCGGGACGAACTCCCACAGATTGAATGCCCGCCTTTGGCACGGCAGAATCCGGTGAACGAGCATGACCTAGATCATGTTAACAAGCTTGATGTTCTTGTCCTTGACGCCCTTGATGCAGGTGGTGAGTCCGGTCAGCTCTGTAGATTCGCCCCATAGCAGGCCCTTCTGTTCCCAGGAGGTGAGCCGCATAGGGGTTCCAGACTGGAACTCGGGGGCCGCCACCCAGTTGGCGTCGCGCGGCTCGGTGATGTAGAACCACCCTGATTGCCACCCCTTTACGATTTCCGCAAAGGAGCCATCGAGCCAGGTGACGTTAGGCATTTTGCCCACCATGGCTCCTCCGCACTCCGCTTGCTGTCCACTTACGATCTTCGGCTTCACGCAGAAGGTTTGCAGCCACAAGCCGAAATGAGGCTTGATGCAGAGGAAAGCCTCGCATACAACAATGAACGCCGAGATGTTGAGGACGAAGTTCGGAGCTAGATCATGGAAATCTAGCTCATAGTAGAACATGAGCCCGCGGACGAAGGGGTGGAGTGGAAACCCCAGTCCACGGACAAAGTGGGCCAGGAACATGACCCTCTCGTGGGGTCCTGGAGTTGGAATGACCTGCCCGTCGTCTGGTAGCCGGTGCGCTATATCTGCGGCCAAGTATCCAGCGCCCGAAGACTTGCGATGTTCTTCTCCTTCACGGTGGAATCCACCCATTTGCCTCCTGCTCCGGACATGTTTGGCTGTGCGGAGAAGACTTGGACTAGGGCGCTGGAGCTCGGGGAGGCAAGAGTGGGCAGAGGAGGAAGAAGGCATGGGTAAGAATGGGGAACTCTTATCCCTTTATAAAGGTGACGAAAGCAGTGCGCCTCTCCACTAGCCTGTTGAGAATCGCTTACTTCCCAAGCGCCACGATTGATGGCACGGGGGGATTACCTAGACACAATGCAAAAACAAAATATGAATTGGTTTGCTATAGTACTTAGAATAGTGATTTGCTTTATTATACTAACGGATGTTACCGAGTTTTTTGATGAAGTTTTGTGTGGATGAAGTGTTTGATCGAGGAGGTCTCGATATGAGGAAAAGGAAGAGAGGCAAGAGCTCAAGCTTGGGGATGCCCAAGGCACCCCAAGTAAATATTCAAGGAGACTCAAGAGTCTAAGCTTGGGGATGCCCCAGAAGGCATCCCCTCTTTCTTCAACAAGTATCGGTATGTTTTCGTATTCGTTTCGTTCATGTGATATGTGCAAGTCTTGGAGTGTCTTTTGCATTAAGTTTTCATTTTTTATGCACCATGCTGGTATGAGATAGTCCTTGGCTGATTTATAGAATGCACATTGCACTTCACCTATATCTTTTGAGTGTGGCTTTATAGAATGCTTCATGTGCTTCACTTATATCATTTGAAGTCTGGATTGCATGTTTCTCTTCACATAGAAAACAACCATTTGTAGAATGCTATTTTGCTTCACTTATATTTGTTAGAGCGTGGGCATATCTTTTGTAGAAAGAATTAAACTCTCTTGCTTCACTTATATCAATTTAGAGAGATGACAAGAATTGGTCATTCACATGGTTAGTCATAAAATCCTACATAAACTTGTAGATCGCTGAATATGATATGTTCGATTCCTTGCAATAGTTTTGCAATACAGAGGTGATAATATGTGGGAGGTACTAGTAGATGGTTGTGTTTAGTAAGGATGTTGGTGTTAAGGTTTGTGATTCCCGAAGCATGCACGTATGATTACTAACTATGTAACCAAATTGGCGCGCATTATATTTTGATTGTTTATCTTTGCGTGAAGGACGGGGGCGCGCGATGGTTAACTCCTACCAACCTCCCCCCTAGGAGCATGCGCATAGTACTTTGTTTCGATGGCTAATAAATTTTTGCAATAAGTATGTGAGTTCTTTATGACTAATGTTGAGTCCATGGATTATACGCACTCTCACCCTTCCATCATTGCTAGCCTCTTCGGTACCATGCATTGACCTTTCTCACCTCGAGAGTTGGTGCAAACTTCGCCGGTGCATCCAAACCCCGTGATATGATACGCTCTATCACACATAAGCCTCCTTATATCTTCCTCAAAACAGCCACCATACCTACCTATCATGGCATTTCCATAGCCATTCCGAGATATATTGCCATGCAACTTCCATCATCATCATATTCATGACTTGAGCATTCATTGTCATATTGCTTTGCATGATCATAAGATAGCTAGCATGATGTTTTCATGGCTTGTCCATTTTTTTATGTCATTGCTACGCTAGATCATTGCTCATCCCGGTACACCGCCAGAAGCTTTCATGTAGAGTCATATCTTTGTTCTAGTATCGAGTTGTAATATTGAGTTGTAAGTAAATAAAAGTGTGATGATCATCATTATAGAGCATTGCCCCATGAAAAAAGAGAAAAAAAAGAAAAAAAAGGGGAAAGGCCAAAGAAGCCTAAATAAAAAAGGGAGCCAAATAAGCCCACCCAAAAAAGAAAAAAAAGAAAAAAGGGGCAATGTTACTATCCTTTTTCCACACTTGTGCTTCAAAGTAGCACCATGTTCTTCATATAGAGTCTCTTATGTTGTCACTTTCATATACTAGTGGGAATTTTTCATTATAGAACTTGGCTTGTATATTCCAATGATGGGCTTCCTCAAATGCCCTAGGTCTTCGTGGGAAAGCAAGTTGGATGCACACCCACTTAGTTTCAGTTTGAGCTTTCATACACTTATAGCTCTAGTGCATCCGTTGCATGGCAATCCCTACTCCTCGCATTGACATCAATTGATGGGCATCTCCATAGCCCGTTGATTAGCCGCGTCGTTGTGAGACTTTCTCCCTTTTTGTCTTCTCCACATAAACTCCACCATCATATTCTATTCCACCCATAGTGCTATATCCATGGCTCACCCTCATGTATTGCATGAGAGTTGAAAAAGTTTGAGAATACTAAAGTATGAAACAATTGCTTGGCTGACACCGGGATAGGCATGAGGGGTACCTTGTGTTAAGAAAAGGGAGCATACAAGACTATATGATTTTGTAGGGATGACGTTCTGGAAGCATTGATATTTTGAAAGACATGATTGTTTGTTGGGTTGCCCTAAGTATTATTGTTTTTATGTCAAATGATAGACTATTGCCTTGAATCACTCGTGTCTTAATATTCATGCCATGATTAGATTACATGATCAAGATTATGCTAGGTAGCATTCCACATCAAAAATTATCTTTTTTATCATTTACCTACTCGAGGACGAGCAGGAATTAAGCTTGGGGATGCTAATACGTCTCCGTCGTATCTATAATCTGTGATTGTTCCATGCCAATATTCTACAACTTTCATATACTTTTGGCAACTTTTTATACTATTTTTGGGACTAACATATTGATCCAGTGCCAGTTCCTGTCTATTGCATGTTTTATGTTTCGTAGAAACCCCATATCAAACGGAGTCCAAACGGGATAAAAATGGACGGAGAATTATTTTGGAATATTTGTGATTTTTGGGAAGTAAAATCAACGTGAGACGGTGCCCGAGGTGGCCACGAGACAGGGGCCCACGCCCACTCTAGGTGGGCGCGCCCCCCACCCTCCTGGGCCCCTCGTAAGGTGGTTGATGCCCTTCTTTGGCCGCAAGAAAGCTAATTTTTGGAAAAAGATCTGGGCGAAGGTTTCAATCCAATCGGAGTTACAGATCTCCGGATATAGAAGAAACGGTGCCAGGGCAGAATTCGAGAATGCAGAGACAGAGAGATACAGAGAGATAGATCCAATCTCGGAGGGGCTCTCGCCCCTCCCACGCCATGGGAGCCAAGGACCAGAGGGGAAACCCTTCTCCCATCTAGGGAGAAGGTCAAGGAAGAATAAGAAGAAGGGGGGCTCTCTCCCCCTTGCTTCCAGTGGCGCCGGAACACCGCCGGGGGCCATCATCATCACCGCGATCTTCACCAACACCTCCGCCATCTTCACCAACATCTCCATCACCTTCCCCCATCTATATTCAGCAGTCCACTCTCCCGCAACCCGCTGTACCCTCTACTTGAACATGGTGCTTTATGCTTCATATATTATCGAATGATGTGTTGCCATCCTATGATGTCTGAGTAGATTTTCGTTGTCCTATCAGTGATTGATGAATTGCTATGATTGGTTTGAGTTGCAAGTTTTATTATTGGTGCTGTCCTATTGTGCCCTCCGTGTCGCGCAAGCATGAGGGATTCCCGTTGTAGGGTTTGCAATATGTTTATGATTTTCTTATGGTGGGTGGCGTGAGTGACAGAAGCACATACCCGAGTAAGTAGGTTGTTTGCGTATGGGATAAAGGGGACTTGATACTTTAATGCTATTGTTGGGTTTTACCTTAATGACCTTTAGTAGTTGCGGATTCTTGCTAGAGTTCCAATCATAAGTGCATATGATCCAAGAAGAGAAAGTATGTTAGCTTATGCCTCTCCCTCAAATAGAATTGCAATAGTGATTAACGGTCTAGTAACGTAGTCAATTGCTTAGGGACAATTCCACAACTCCTACCACCACTTTTCCACACTCGCTATATTTACTTTATTGCATCTTTATCTAAACAGCCCCTAGCTTTTATTTACGTGTTCTTTATTATCTTGCAAACCTATCCAACAACACCTACAAAGTACTTCTAGTTTCATACTTGTTCTAGGTAAAGCGAACACTAAGCATGCATAGAGTCGTATCAGTGGCAGATAGGGCTTGAGAGAATATTTGTTCCACCTTTAGCTCCTTGTTGGGTTCGACACTCTTACTTATCGAAAGAGGCTACAACTATCCTGTTGGGGATATAACTACTAAGGTAAACCGCCCAGGAGGGGCCGGTTCACCCTCAACTACATTGAAGCCCATAAAGACCCAAAAGATGGTGCTTTATGGATGAAGCTTAGAGGCCCATAGCCCAAGGCAGATTAGGGCCCATAGTTGTAAACCGCTATGATTGTATAACTTGTGTTGTAAGTTAGGAAAGGGGAGACCGAGCCGGACACTTGTATGAGCCGGCCTCGGGACTCTGTAGACCGGCCGGGCATCAACCTGTGTATATAAAGGGACGACCCGGCGGCGGTTCAGGGACAAGAAACAACAACTCGAGACCCAGGCAAAGCGTATTTGCTCCCTGGTCATCGAAACCCAATCAATCCCATCACAACTAGACGTAGGCTTTTACCTTCAAGGAAGGGGCCGAACTAGTATAAAACTCTCGTGTCCTTTGTCCGATTTAACCCTTTCAAGCTAACCCGTCGCGATGGCTCCATGACTAAGTCCTTTCATGAGGACATCTGACGTGATATTTCCACGACATGTCCCGTATACTTGCGGATTATCAGGCACCTCCCCAATTTGGCCTCCCCCCTTCCATAAGTTTCAGAGGGGGAAGGAAGGAGGAGGGAAGAGGGGAGGAAGGGGGAGGCAGAATCCCTCCCCTTCCTTCTCTCTTCCCCTCTTTCCTTCTCCTATGGTTCGACCCATAAGGGGGGCACAACAGCCCGTGCTGGCTGCTGCCTTTCCCCTCTTGGCCTATTAGGCCCATATCTTTTGCCGGGGGTGTTCGGAACCCCTTCCGGTGACCCGATATGTACCTGGTAGCCCCGGAACACTTTCGGTGTCCGAATACCATCGTCCTATATATCAATCCTTACCTCTCGACCATTTTGAGACTCCTTGTCATGTCCGTGATCTCATCCGGGACTCCGAACAACATTCGGTCACCAAATCACATAACTCATATAATACAAAATCGTCATCGAACGTTAAGCGTGCGGACCCTACGGGTTCAAGAACTATGTAGACATGACCGAGACACTTCTCCGGTCAATAACCAATAGTGGAACCTGGATGCTTATATTGGATCCTACATATTCTACAAAGATCTTTTTTAATCGAACAGTTATGACAACATTCATTATTCCCTTTGTCCATTGGTATGTTACTTTCCCGAGATTCGATCGTCGGTATCTACATACCTAGTTCAGTCTTGTTACCGGCAAGTCTCTTTACTCATTCCGTAATACATCATTCTGCAACTAACTCATTTTTTACTTTGCTTGCAAGGCTTCTTATGATGTGTATTACCGAGAGGGCCCAGAGATACCTCTCCGATACTCGGAGTGACAAATCCTAATCTCGATCTATGCCAACCCAACAAACACCTTCGGAGATACCTCTAGAGCATCTTTATAGTCACCCAGTTATGTTGTGATGTTTGATAGCACACAAGGCATTCCTCCGGTATCCGGGAGTTGCATAATCTCATAGTCGAAGGAATATGTATTTGACATGAAGAAAGCAATAGCAATAAAACTGAACTATCATAATGCTAAGCTAACGAATGGGTCTTGTCCATCACATCATTCTCCTAATGATGTGATCCCGTTCATCAAATGACAACACATGTCTATGGTTAGGAAACTTAACCATCTTTGATTAATGAGCTAGTCTAGTAGAGGCTTGCTAGGGACACGGTGTTTTGTCTATATATCCACACATGTATCAAGTTTCCGATTAATACAATTCTAGCATGAATAATAAACATTTATCATGATATAAGGAAATATAAAATAACAACTTTATTATTGCCTCTAGGGCATATTTCCTTCACGTTGGTCTTCTTCTTGGTGGTGTTGGAGCATCAAGACATTGGAGACCATGAGAGAGGGACTTGAATCATTGTCACAAAAGACTTGATCATCTTCCGTTCATGCGCCGGTGCATGGCCACATGCTCAAGGGCTTCCATTTCTTCTTCACTCATGGAGTCGTATGTGCCGTCATCATTGAAGATCATGGTTCTCTTGTTGGTGCATTTGAAGGACTTGTGTCCTCGGCCATCACATGTGAAGCATTTGATAGAACTTGTCTTGACGGGGTCATTCAGTGGCGCCGAAGATGAGGGTGTCTTGGATTTGTAGGTGCTTGCCAGAGGACGAGTCAAGGAAGGGGTAGACTGCTTAGAACTTGACTTGTCGCCCGTACTTGGTGATGCTCTAGTTGAGGTAGGAGGTGCTGAAGTCGCGGGAGCTTGAGTGTAGGAGCCATAGGTCTTGGACGAGTACTTGGCGTATTTGAAGTCATCTTTGAAGGAAATGTGCCCTAGAGGCAATAATAAAGTTATTATTTCTTTCCTTATATCATGATAAATGTTTATTATTCATGCTAGAATTGTATTAACCGGAAACTTAGTGCATGTGTGAATACATAGACAAAACAGAGTGTCCCTAGTATGCCTCTACTTGACTAGCTCGTTAATCAAAGATGGTTATGTTTCCTGACCATAGACATGTGTTGTCATTTGATAAACGGGATCACATCATTAGGAGAATGATGTGATGGACAATACCCATCCGTTAGCTTAGCATTATGATCGTTTCAGTTTCATTGCTTGTGCTTTCTTCATGACTTATACATGTTCCTCAGACTATGAGATTACGCAACTCCCGAATACCGGAGGAACACCTTGTATGCTATCAAACGTCACAATGTAACTGGGTGATTATAAAGATGCTCTACAGGTGTCTCCGAAGGTCTTTGTTGGGTTTTCATAGATCAAGATTAGGATTTGTCAATCCGTGTATCTGAGAGGTATCTCTGAGCCCTCTCGGTAATGCTCATCACTATAAGCCTTGCAAGCAATGTGACTAATGAGTTAGTTGCGCGATGAAGCATTACGGAACGAGTAAAGAGACTTGCTGGTAACGAGATTGAATTAGGTATGATGATACCGACGATTGACTCTCGGGCAAGTAACATATCGATGACAAAGGGAACAACATATGTTGTTATGCGGTTTGGCCGATAAAGATCTTCGTAGAATATATAGGAGCCAATATGAGCATCCAGGTTCTGCTATTGGTTATTGATCGGAGATGTGTCTCGATCATGTCTACATAGTTCTTGAACCCGTAGGGTCCGCACGCTTAACGTTCGATGACGATTTTTATTATGAGTTATGTGTTTTGATGACCGAAGTTTCTTCAGAGTCCCGGATGAGATCACAGACATGACGAGGAGTCTCGAAATGGTCGAGATGTAAAGATCGATATATTGGAAGGCTATATTCAGACATCAAAAAGGTTCCGAGTGATTCGGGTATTTTTCAGAGTACCGGGTAGTTACGGGAATTCACCGGGAGAAGTAATGGGCCTTATTGGGCCATACGGGAAATAGAGGAGGCAGGCCAAGGGGAGGTGCCCCCCATGGGTCCGAATTGGACTAGGGGAAGGGGGCGGCGCCCCCTTGCCCTTTCCTACCCCCTCTCTCCTTCCTTCTGTCTACTCCTAAAAAGGAAAGGATTCCTACTAGGACTTGGAAGTCCTAGTAGGACTCCATACACTTGGCGCGCCCCTAGGAGGCCGGCCTCTCTCCCTCCCCCCTTTATATACGGGGGCAGGGGGCACCGCAAAGATGCACAAGTTTCTCTTAGCCATGTGCGGTGCCCCCCGCCACAATTACACACCTCGATCATACCATCGTAGTGCTTAGGGGAAGCCCTGCGCCGGTAGCATCATCATCACTGTCGCCACACCGTCATGATGACGGAAATCACCCTCATCCTCAACTAGATCAAGAGCACGAGGGACATCATCGAGCTAAACGTGTGCTGAACGTGGAGGTGCCGTACGTTCGGTACTTGATCTGTTGGATCGCGAAGAAGTTCAACTACATCAACCGGGTTACTAAAACGCTTCTGCTTTCGGTCTACGAGGCTACGTGGACACACTCTCCCCTCTTGTTGCTGTGCATCTCCTAGATAGATCTTGCGTGATCGTAGGATTTTTTTTGAAATTACCGCATTCCCCAACAGTGGCATCCTTGCCAAGTCTATGATTGGGTGTTATATGCACGAGTAGAACACAAAGAGTTGTTGGTGATAATAGTCATACTACTTACCATCATGTCATACTCTGATTCGGTGGTATTGTTGTATGAAGTGGCTCAGACCGACATTACGCGTATGCTTACGCGAGACTGGTTCTACCGACGTGCTTCGCACACAGGTGGCTAGTGACTGTCTGTTTCTCCAACTTTAGTTGAATCGAGTGTGGCTACGCCCGGTCCTTATTGAAGGTTAAAATATCACACTTGACAAAAAATCGTTGTGGTTTTAATGCGTAGGTAAGAACGGTTCTTGCTAGAAGCCCATAGCAGCCATGTAAAACTTGCAACAACAAAGTAGAGGACCTCTAACTTGTTTTCGCAGGGCTTGCTGTGATGTGATATGGTCAAGGCATGATGTGATATAAATTGTTGTATGATATGATCATGTTTTGTAAAAAAGTTATCGGCAACTGGCAAGAGCCATATGGTTGTTGCTTTATTGTATGCAATGAAATTGCCATGTAATTGTTTTACTTTATCACTAAGCGGTAGCGATAGTCGTCGTAACAATAGTTGGCGAGACGACAACGATGCTACGATGGAGATCAAGTTGTCGCGCCGGTGACGATGGAGGTCATGACGATGCTTTGGTGATGGAGATCATGAGCACAAGATGATGATGGCCATATCATATCACATATTTTGATTGCATGTGATGTTTATCTTTTATGCATCTTATTTTGCTTAGTACGGCGGTAGCATTATGATGTCTACTACACAACCTTCTTCTTGTAGACGTTGTTGGGCCTGCAAGCGCACAGGTTTGTAGGACAGTAGCAAATTTCCCTCAAGTGGATGACCTAAGGTTTATCAATCCATGGGAGGCGTAGGATAAAAATGGTCTCTCTCAAACAACCCTGCAACCAAATAACAAAAAGTCTCTTGTGTCCCCAACACACCCAATACAATGGCAAATTGTATAGGTGCACTAGTTCGGCGAAGAGATGTTGATACGAGTGCAATATGGATGGTAGATAAGAGTATTTGTAATCTGAAAATATAAAAACAGCAAGGTAACTAATGATAAAAGTGAGCGTAAACGGTATTGCAATGGTAGGAAACAAGGCATAGGGTTCATACTTTCACTAGTGCAAGTTCTCTCAACAATAATAACATAGATAGATCATATAACAATCCCTCAACATGCAACAAAGAGTCACTCCAAAGCCACTAATAGCGAAGAACAAATGTAGATATTATGGTAGGGTACGAAACCACCTCAAAGTTATCCTTTTTGATCGATCTATTCAAGAGTTCGTAGTAAAATAACATAGAGCTATTCTTTCCGCTCGATCCATCATAGAGTTCATACTAGAATAACACCTTAAGACACAAATCAACCAAAACCCTAATGTCACCTAGATACTCCATTGTCACCTCAAGTATCCGTGGGCATGATTATACGATATGCGTCACACAATCTCAAATTCATCCAACCAACACAAAGTACTTCAAAGAGTGCTCCAAAGTTTCTACCGGAGAGTCAAGAAAACGTGTGCCAACCTCTATGCATAGGTTCATGGGAGGAACCCGCAAGTTGGTCACCAAAACATACATCAAGTGGCACGTGATATCCCATTGTCACCACAGATAAACACGGCAAGACATACATCAAGTGTTCTCAAACAAGTGAATCAATCCGATAAGATAACTTCAAGAGGGAAACTCAATTCATCACAAGAGAGTAGAGGGGGAGAAACATCATAAGATCCAACTATAATAACAAAGCTCGCGATACATCAAGATCGTGCCATAGAGAGAACACGAGAGAGAGAGAGAGAGAGAGAGAGAGAGAGAGAGAGAGAGATCAAACACATAGCTACTGGTACATACCCTCAGCCCCGAGGGTGAACTACTCCCTCCTCGTCATGGATAGCGCCGGGATGATGAAGATGGCCACCAGTGATGGATTCCCCCTCCGACAGGGTGCCGGAACTGGCTCCCGAGAGGTTTTTGATGGCTACAGAGGCTTTCGGCGGCAGAACTCCCAATCTATCTTCTTCGTGGATGAATTTAGGGTACGTGGGACTATATAGGGAAAAGAAGTCAGTCGGGAGGTGCTCGAGGGGCCCACAAGATAGGGGCGCGCCCAGTAGGGGGGGGGCCCTATCTCCTGGCCTCCTTGAGGATCTTCTAACGTGAACTCCAAGTCTCCAGGATCATATTCTTCCCAAAAATAACGCTGCCGAAGGTTTCATTCTGTTTGGACTCCGTTTGATATTCCTTTTCTTCGAAATACTGAAACAGGCAATAAAACAACAGTATGGGCTGGGCCTCCGGTTAATAGGTTAGTCCCAAAAGTAATATAAAAGTGTATAATAAAGCCCGTAATCATTCAAAACAGATAATAAAATTTGAATGCTTCATAAATTATAGATACGTTGGAGACGTATCACATTATAAGATGATCCCTTGCTAAATTTCAAGCTATAAGTGTTCTCCCTGAGTATGCACCATTGCTACAGTTCGTCGTGTCGAGACACCACGTGATGATCAGGTGTGATAAGCTCTACGTTCACATACAACGGGTGCAAGCCAGTTTCGCACACGCAGAATACTCGGGTTAAACTTGACAAGCCTAGCATATGCAGATATGGCCTCGGAACACTGGAGACCCAAAGGTCGAGCATGAATCATATAGTAGATATGATCAACATAGTGATGTTCACCATTGAAAACTACTCCGTCTCACGTGATCGGACATGGTTTAGTTGATTTGGATCACGTGATCATTTAGATGACTAGAGGGATGTCTATCTAAGTGGGAGTTCTTAAGTAATATGATTAATTGAACTTTAATTTATCATGAACTTAGTCCTGATAATATTTTGCAAAGTATGTTGTACATCAATAGCTCGCGTTATAGCTTCCCTAAGTTTTTTATATGTTGCTAGAGAAAACTAAGTTGAAAGATGATAGTAGCAATGATGTGGACTGGGTCCATGATCTGAGGTGTATCCTCATTGTTGCACAGAAGAATTATGTCCTTGATGCACCGCTAGGTGATAGACCTATCACAGGAGCAGATGCAGGCGTTATGAATGTTTGGCTAGCTCAATATGATAACTACTTGATAGTTTAGTGCACCATGCTTTACGACTTAGAACCAGGACTTCAAAAATGTTTTTGAAACGTCACGGAGCATATGAGATGTTCCAAGAGCTAAAATTGGTATTTCAGATTCATGCCCGTGTCAAGAGGTATGAGACCTCTGACAAGTACTTTGCCTAAAAGATGAAGGAGAATTGCTCAACTATGAGCATGTGCTCAGAGTGTCTGGGTACTACAATCACTTGAATCAAGTGGGAGTTAATCTTCTAGATAAGATAGTGATTGACAGAGTTCTCTAGTCACCACCACCAAGTTACTGGAACTTTGTGATGAACTATAGTATGCAAGGGATGATGAAAACGATTCCTGAACTCTTCGTGATGCTAAAATCGACGAAGGTAGAAATCAAGAAAAAGCATCAAGTGTTGATTGACAAGACCACTAGTTTCAAGAAAAGGGCAAAGTGAAAGAAAGGGAACTTCAAATAGAATGGCAAGCAAGTTGTCACTCCCGTGAAGAAGCCCAAAGCTAGACCTAAGCCTGAAACGGAGTGCTTCTACTACAAAAGAAATGGTCACTGGAAGCAGAACTACCCCAAATATTTGGTGGAAAAGAGGGATGGCAAAGTGAACAAAGGTATATTTGATATACAGGTTATTAATGCGTACCTTGCTAGTGTTTGTAATAATCCCTAGGTATTTGATACTTGTTCAGTTGCTAATATTAGTAACTCGAAACAGGAGTTGCAGAATAAATAGAGACTAGTTCAGGATGAAGTGACGACGTATGTTGGAAGTGGTTCCAAGATTGATATGACCATCATCGCACACTCCCTATACTTTTGGGATTAGTGTTGAACCTAAATAAATGTTATTTGGTGTTTTCATTGAGCATGAATATGATTAGATCATGTTTATTACAATATGGTTATTCATTTAAGAGAGAGAATAATTGTTATTATGTTTACATGAATAAAACCTTCTATGGTCATACACCCAATGTTTATGGTTTATTGAATCTCGATCATGATAATACACATATTCATGATATTGCAGCCAAAAGATGCAAAGTTGATAATGATAGTGCAACTTATTTGTGGCACTGCCGTTTGGGTCATATCGGTATAAAGCGCATGAAGAAACTCCATGCTGATGGACTTTTGGAATCACTTGATTATGAATCACTTGGTGCTTACGAACCATGCCTTATGGGCAAGATGACTAAAACACTGTTCTCTGGAACAATGCAACGAGCTACTGACTTATTGGAAATAATACATACAGATGTATGCAGTCCAATGAGTGTTGAGGCTAGTGGCGGGTATCGTTATTTTCTGACCTTCAGAGATGATTTGAGAAGATATGGGTATATCTACTTAATGAAACACAAGTCTGAAACATTTGAAAAATTCAAAGAATTTCAGAGTGAAGTGGAGAATCATCGTAACAAGAAAATAAAGTTTCTATGATCTGATCGTGGAGGAGACTATTTGAGTTATGAGTTTGGCCTTCATTTAAAACAATGTGGAATAGTTTCACAGCTCACGCCACTTGGAACACCACAGCGTAATGTGTGTCCGAACGTCATAACCGCACTTTATTGGATATGGTGCGATCTATGATGTCTCTTACCGGTTTATCACTATCGTTTTGGGGTTATGCATTAGAGACAGCTGCATTCACTTTAAATAGGGCACCATCAAAATCCGTTGAGACGACGCCTTATGAACTGTGGTTTGGCAAGAAACCAAAATTGTCGTTTCTTAAAGTTTGGGGCTGCGATGCTTATGTGAAAAAGTTTCAACCTGATAAGCTCGAACCCAAATCGGAGAAGTGCATCTTCATAGGATACCCAAAGGAAATTGTTGGGTACACCTTCTATCACAGATCCGAAGGCAAGATATTCATTGCTAAGAATAGATCCTTTCTTGAGAAGGAGTTTCTCTAGAAATAAGTGAGTGGGAGGAAAGTAGAACTTGATGAGGTAATTGTACCTTCTCCTGAATTGGAAAGTAGTTCATCACATAAATCAGTTCTAGTGATTCCTACACCAAATAGTGAGGAAGCTAATGATGATGATCATGAAACTTCAGATCAAGTTACTACCAAACCTCGTAGGTCAACTAGAGTACGATCCACACCAGAGTGGTACAGTAATCGTATTCTGGAAGTCATGTTACTAGGCCATGATGAACCTACGAACTATGAGGAAGCGATGATGAGCCCAGATTCCGCAAAATGGCTTGAGGCCATGAAATTGGAGATAGGATCCATGTATGAGGACAAAGTGTGGACTTTGGTGGACTTGCTCGATGATCGGCAAGCCATTAAGAATAAATGGATTTTCAAGAGGAAGACAGACGCTGATAGTAGTGTTACTATCTACAAAGCTCGACTTGTCGCAAAAGGTTTTTGATAAGTTCAAGGAGTTGACTATGATGAGACTTTCTCACCCGTAGCGATGCTTAAGTCTGTCTGAATCATGTTAGCAATTGCTGCATTTTATGATTATGAAATTTGGTAGATGGATGTCAAAACTGCATTCTTGAATGGATTTCTAGAAGAAGAGTTGTATATGATGCAACCAGAAGGTTTTGTCGATCCAAAGGGTGCTAACAAAGTGTGCAAGCTCCAATGACCCATTTATGGACTGGTGCAAGCCTCTCGGAGTTGGAATAAACACTTTGATAGTGCGATCAAAGCATATGGTTTTATACAGACTTTTGGAGAAGCCTGTATTTACAAGAAAGTGAGTGGGAGCTCTGTAGCATTTCTAATATTATATGTGGATGACATATTGTTGATTGGAAATGATATAGAATTTCTGGATAGCATAAAGGGATACTTGAATAAGAGTTTTTCAATGAAAGACCATGGTGAAGCTGCTTACATATTTGGCATCAAGATCTATAGAGATAGATCAATACGCTTGATAAGATTTTTCAATGAGTAAATACCTTGACAATTTTTTGAAAGAGTTCAAAATGGATCAGTCAAAGAAGGAGTTCTTGTCTGTATTACAAGGTGTAAAGTTGAGTAAGACTCAAAGCCCGACCACGACAGAAGATAGAAAGAGAATGAAAGTCATTCCCTATGCCACAGTCATAGGTTCTATAAAGTATGTGGTGATGTGTGTTGGGGAACGTAGCAGAATTTTAAAATTTTCTATGCATCACCAAGATCAATCTATGGAGTTATCTAGCAACGAGGGGAAAATGAGTGCATCTACATACCCTTGTAGATCGCGAGCGGAAGCGTTCAAGAGAACGAGGTTGATGGAGTCGTACTTGTCGTGATCCAAATCACCGATGACCGAGCGCCGAACGGACGACACCTCCGCGTTCAACACACGTATGGTTGGGAAGACGTCTCCTCCTTCTTGATCCAGCAAGGGGGAAGGAGAGGTTGATGGAGATCCAGCAGCACGACGGCGTGGTGGTGGAAGCAGCGGGATTCCAGCAGGGCTTCGCCAAGCGCTACTGGAGGAGGAAGAGGTGTCACGAGAGGGAGAGGGAGGTGCCAGGGCTTAGGGTGCGGCTGCCCTCCCTCCCCTCCACTATATATAGGGGCCAGGGGGGCGCATGCCCCCTTGGAGATCCCATCTAGGGGGGGGGGCGGCCCCTGGGGCAACGGCCCCCTTAGGTTTCCAACCAGGGGGGGGCAACGGCCCCCTAGGGTTTCCAACCCTAGGCGCCTTGGGCCCTTGGGTGGGGCGCACCAGCCCACCAAGGTCTGGTTCCCACGCCACTTCATCCCATGGGGCCCTCCGGGATAGGTGGCCCCACCCGGTGGACCCCCGGGACCCTTCCGATGGTCCCGGTACAATACCGGTGACCCCTGAAACTTTCCCGGTGGCCGAAACTGGACTTCCTATATATAAATCTTTACCTCCGGACCATTCCGGAACTCTTCGTGATGTTCTAGATCTCATCCGGGACTCCGAACAACTTTCGGGTTACCGCATACTAATATCTCTACAACCCTAGCGTCACCGAACCTTAAGTGTGTAGACCCTACGGGTTCGGGAGACACGCAGACATGACCGAGACGACTCTCCGGTCAATAACCAACAGCGGGATCTGGATACCCATGTTGGCTCCCACATGCTCCTCGATGATCTCATCGGATGAACCACGATGTCGAGGATTCAATCAACCCCGTAAACAATTCCCTTTGTCAATCGGTACGTTACTTGCCCGAGACTCGATCGTCGGTATCCCAATACCTCATTCAGTCTCGTTACCGGCAAGTCAGTTTACTCGTACCGTAATGCATGATCCCGTGACCAGACACTTGGTCACTTTGAGCTCATTATGATGATGCATTACCGAGTGGGCCCAGAGATACCTCTCCGTCATACGGAGTGACAAATCCCAGTCTCGATCTGTGTCAACCCAACAGACACTTTCGGAGATACCTGTAGTGCACCTTTATAGTCACCCAGTTACGTTGTGACGTTTGGCACACCCAAAGCACTCTTACGGTATCTGGGAGTTGCACAATCTCATGGTCTAAGGAAATGATACTTGACATTTGGAAAAGCTCTAGCGAAACGAACTACACGATCTTTGTGCTATGCTTAGTATTGGGTCTTGTCCATCACATCATTCCCCTAATGATGTGATCCCGTTATCAATGACATCCAATGTCCATAGTCAGGAAACCATGACTATCTGTTGATCAACGAGCTAGTCAACTAGAGGCTTACTAGGGACATGTTGTTGTCTATGTATTCAGACATGTATTACGATTTCCGAATAACACAGTTATAGCATGAATAACAGACAATTATCATGAACAAAGAAATATAATAATAACCATTTTATTATTGCCTCTAGGGCATATTTGCAACAATGTGTACCAGACCTATTGTGCACCTTGCCATGAGTTTGGCAAGGGGGTACAATAATGATCTAAGAGTAGATCACTAGACATCGGTCCAAATTATCCTTACTGAAGACTAAGGAAATATTTCTCCATTATGGAGGTGATAAAGAGTTCGTCATAAAGAGTTACGTTGATGCAAGCTTTTTACACCGATCTAGATGACTATAAGTCTCAATCTGGATACATAGTAAAAGTGAGAGCAATTAGCTACAGTAGCTCCATGCAGAGCATTGTAGACATAGAATATTTGCAAAATACATATGGCTCTGAATGTGACAGACCCGTTGACTAAAAGTTCTCTCATGAGCAAAACATGATCACACCTTAGTACTCTTTCAGTGTTAATCACATAGCAATATGAACTAGATTATTGATTCTAGTAAATCTTTGGGTGTTGGTCACATGGCGATGTGAACTATGGGTGTTAATCACATACAGATGTGAATTATTGGTGTTAAATCACATGGCGATGTGAACTAGATTATTGACTCTAGTGCAAGTGGGAGACTGAAGGAAATATGCCCTAGAGGAAATAATAAAGTTATTATTTATTTCCTTATATCATGATAAATTTTTATTATTCATGCTAGAATTGTATTAACCGGAAATTTAGTACATGTGTGAATACATAGACAAATAAGAGTGTCCCTAGTATGCCTCTACTTGACTAGCTCGTTAATCAAAGATGGTTATGTGTATTGACCATAGACATGTGTTGTCATTTGATAAACGGGATAACATCATTAGGAGAATGATGTGATGGACAAGACCCATCCGTTAGCTTAGCATTATGATCATTTTAGTTTCATTGCTTCTGCTTTCTTCATGACTTATACACGTTCCTCACACTATGAGATTATGCAACTCCCGAATACCGGAGGAACACCTTGTGTGCTATCAAACGTCACAACGTAATTGGGTGATTATAAAGATGCTATACAGGTGTCTCCGAAGGTGTTTGTTGGGTTGGCATAGATTGAGATTAGGATTTGTCACTCCGTGTATCGGAGAGGTATCTCTGGGCCCTCTCGGTAATACTCATCACTACAAGCCTTGCAAGCAATGTGACTAATGAGTTAGTTGCGGGATGAAGCATTACGAAACGAGTAAAGAGACTTGCCGGTAACGAGATTGAACTAGGTATGATGATACCGACAATCGAATCTCGGGCAAGTAACATACCGATGACAAAGGGAACAACGTATGTTGTTATGCAGTTTGACCGATAAAGATCTTCGTAGAATATCTAGGAGCCAATATGAGCATCCAGGTTCCGCTATTGGTTATTGATCGGAGATGTGTCTCGATCATGTCTACATAGTTCTCGAACCCGTAGGGCCCGCACGCTTAACGTTTAATGATGATTTTGTATTATGACTTATGTGTTTTGATGACCGAAGTTTGTTCGGAGTCCCGGATGAGATCAAAGACACGATGAGGAGTCTTGAAATGGCCGAGACATAAAGATTGATATATTGGAAGGCTATATTCGGACATCATAAAGGTTCCGAGTGATCCACGTATTTTTTCGGAGTATTGGGGAGTTACGGGAATTCACCGGGAGAAGGAGTGGGCCTTATTGGGCCATATGAGAAATAGAGGAGGCAGGCCAAGGGGAAGGTGGCGCCCCCCTCATGGGTCCAAATTGGACTAGGGGAAGGGGGCGGCGCCCCCCTTGCGCTTTCCTACTCCCTCTCTCCTTCCTTCTCTCCTACTCCTAAAAGGGAGAGGATTCCTACTAGGACTTGGAAGTCCTAGTAGGACTCCATACACTGGCGCCCCCTAGGGGGGCGGCCTCTCTCCCTCCCTCCTTTATATACGGGGGCAGGGGGCACCCCAAAGACACACAAGTTTCTCTTAACCGTGTGCGGTGCCCCCCTCCACAGTTACACACCTCGATCATACCATCGTAGTGCTTAGGCAAAGCCCTGCGTCGGTAGCATCATCATCATCGTAGCCACGGTGTCGCACTGACGGAACTCACCCTCGTCCTCAAGTGGATCAAGAGCACGAGGGACGTCATCGAGCTGAACGTGTGCTGAACACGGAGGTGTCGTACGTTCGGTACTTGATCGGCTGGATCACGAAGAAGTTCGACTACATCAACCCTGTTATTAAAACGCTTCTGCTTTCGGTCTACGAGGGTACATGGACACACTCTCCCCTCTCGTTGCTATGCATATCCTAGATAGATCTTGCGTGATCGTAGGATTTTTTGTGAAATTACCGCATTCCCCAACAATCTTGCACTTGTCGTTCGGCCTTGGTTGCTTGATGAACTAGCTCGAGAAAGTTGGAGTAGGGTTGGAAGTCGACAGTCCGCTCGATTGGGTGGTTGAGGCCATTCAAGAACCGTGCCATTGTTTGCTCATCATCTTCCTGGACATTGGCTCTTATCATGGCAACCTCCATTTCTTGGTAGTATTCTTCCACCATCTTCTTGCCTTGCTTGAGGAGTTGCAACTTCTTGAAAAGATCACGGATGTAGTGTGTAGGCATGAAGTGAGCTCTCATGACATCCTTCATTTGCGTCCGAGTTGTGATTGGTGGTTCGCCTCTTGCTTGTCGTCGCTCGATCACTTGTTCCCACCAAATGAGGACGTAGTCTTGAAACTCGAGGGAGGCCATGGTGATCTTCTTTTCCTCATCATAGTTGTGAAGACGGAATATCTTATCCACCTTCAATGCCCATGAGAGATATTCTTCGGGATCATTGCTTCCGAAGAACTTGGGCATGGTGAACTTGAGCTTGTCGTAGTGGAGTTCTTCATCATAGTGGTGGTTTTGATGTTGCTCCTGCCGAGGAGGAAGGTCCTCAAATGCTCGTTCCTTGTGATGTTGCTCTTGTCATGGAGGAGGGGAGACATATGTGCTTGGTTTCTTATTTCTTGTTGCTCTTCAAGTCAAGCGGCTTCTTTTTTTCATGCTTGACGAAGTGCTTCTTCTTGTTCATGCACTTGGCGGTTGCACTCGCGGCTCTAGTGGCCTTGTTGAGTGTGCGTTGTGCTTCAAGTGCTTGAGCTTCATGTTTGAGTGCTTGTGCTTCACGACGCTCTTGTGCTTGTCGAATTGCATTAGCGTCTTGAGGTGGTTGACATTGCACTTGCGGAGGTATTTTCTCTTGCTCCATTGCTTCTTGCACTTGTTGTCGCACCCTTTCACGTGCTCGGACTCGGTCTTGTAAGACATTGCCTTGGAATGGATTTTCTTGAGCTTGGCGATCTTGGGGATCATCACGTCGAGGAAAGCGAGCTCGGGGAGGACTTGCATCATAATAGGAGTAGTCCGAAGATTTCCGACTTGAGCGGGGCTTGAGTGGCACCGTCTTGGCGAAGAGGTTGAGGAAGACACGCATCTCACGATCATGTTGCAGAATTCTTCCATTTGTGTGGTGAAATTGGCGTCGATGTAGTCATGGTTCCTTGCTTCCGATTGACAAAGGTCGGTGGCGAGTTGCTCAATCGTTCACCCAAGGCTTCACTTTCTTAATGGAGAGCTCGTTGGGCAACGAAGAAGTGGTTCTTGGTGACGTGGTCGCGATCATCACCTTGCTCCTCGAAAAGTGGGTTTGCCGAAAAACTTGTCCTATCCATCATAACCAAGTGGGGTGAGTAGGAAAATGAGAGAACAATACCGAAGTTACATTTTTCGAGGATTGTGGATGTATCAAGTGTCGCTCAATGTAATGTCACAATAGGAGAACTGGTACCGGGTTTGTTTCTCATACCTAGACAAGTAAATCTTATGGAGTAGCTTGGTTAGGACGGTGGCACAAAAATTTCAAGCAAATGTAGTCAAGATATCGATTGAGAAGGTTCACAAAATTGCAAGTAAATCAAATAGGTCAAACCCAAGAATATCACTAGGAACACACACACAGAAGATAGATGGGATCCGCACAACCAAGGGGTTAGCTCAAAATGTGTAACCATGGAAAATGCTCTTGTTGTACGGATGCTAGAGAGACGCTAGCTCGATTGCTCAAATGGGCAAGATACGCTTATGCACCAACCTATGAGATAAATGTGCCATCCTCAATCCCAACTATGCTATGTATGTGATGACCAAGATGATGTATCGATGCAAAATGGCTCAATGCTATTGCTTACAAGCTCTTTGTTTCTTCTCTTTTGCTTAAAAGCTTATATCTCTTCTTCTTTTATCACTATGCTTGATGCTCGAGCCAAGTATGATATGAGACAAGTATGTAAGATATGAACGTGAGAGACTTAGGGCACAATGATGATTGCAAGATCTCTACGGTGCACAATATAGCGTGGCCCGACAATTCTCAACTCGCTAGTCTCGATGGGTTAGTGACGCAAAATGGCTCGGGTTATCAATGCAAAAGCAACGAATTGAACTAAGTGTCATTGAGGTTACCGTCCTTTCTAAAGGTTAGCGGTGTCAACGGTGAAGATCGTTGGCGAAGACGACTCCGACACGATGATGAATGGCGGTGATGTCGATGTCACACATTCCTAAGTAGATGAAACACCTTAGGAAACGGAAGCCGCAACTCAAAATCAGTCAAATGCGGAAGGTGGGTGCTTTTATGGTGAATTTTTGGATGGAGGCAAATGGTGGTGGTAATGGTATATATGGATGGGGGATGTCAAGAGCTTCCAAACGAGCTAAAGAACACAAAAAACGGACTTGGGAGGTGAAAGTTATGGCCAAATTGGTGGTGTAGTTGGGCTGTTTTGGGGGGGGGGGGTGTGCAGGTACCCGGGGTGAGAGGTGCGGGTGCCCAGGGTGGTCAGGGAAAATTGGCCCGGGGCTGCGGGCACCCGGGGGTTCGGGGTGCGGGCACCCGGTGGTCTCCGATTTGGGCGAAAATCTTTGGGAAATGGCCAAATTCGGTGGATTTCGTGGTGGGAAGGGTGGGGATTGATGGGTAGGGGCTATATCCACTTGCCAAACAACAAATCCAAGGACCAAAACAACCAAATCTCACAAGATCCAACAAATTGCAAGAAAAAAATTGGGTGGGGATTTTCGAATTAGGACGAAAAACAACAAAATCAAGCTAGCAAACCGGGGGATGGTACTCCAAGATGCGAATCAACCTTGCTCATGATACCAAGATGTTGTAGGGTGAAACCCTAGAGGGGATCTTTTCACACTGGGAGGGAGGAAAGAGGAAGAACACACAAGAACACAAGGAGGAAATCACTCAAACAAACCCAAATAACACATCCACTAGAGTAGCATACATGAGATCCACAAGCATACAAGAACAATTCAAGGAAAGTAGCACTAGGGTAAAAGTTCTTCCCACTAGGTGAGGTCTTGATATCCACAAGAGGATCTTCTCCAAGAGGAGGGCTTGATCTCCAAGAGGAGGTCTAGATCTCCAAGAGGAGGAAGATGAGCAAAGCTCTCTCTTTGTCTATGTAATACTTTGCTAACCTCTCTGATGAGCTAGGGGAAGAGTACTTATAGTCTAGGGACGAAATAAGAGGAAAATGGGGGGGGGGGTACAAGGGTCATTTAGCCCAAGATGCATGCAGGCACTTCTGGTGGAGTCCAGGCATCTGGGGAAAAGGGGGTCGGGCACCCGGACCGAGCAGAGGCGGACGCCTAGTGGAAGCCGGGCACCCGGCTGGAGGAGGACTAGGCACCCGGGGGTCCGAAGCCCGGGCACCCGCGGCGGCGCCTGGCGGTGGAGGGGCGAGGCCGGGCACCCGGGCGGCGGCTGGCGGCTGGGCAGGAGGCCGGGCACCAGGGATAGGCAAGGGCGACGCCCCGGTGGTGGTTGTCGTGCACCCGGAGCTATAGAAACCGGGCACCCAGTGTGCCTAGGGGGTTTTGCCTTCATGCATCCTTCTTCACTCTTATTCTCCGTGTGAGCTTGAGTCTCCGGCTGGACCTGGTGATCCCTCCATGCTTCCTCGCGATCATCTCCGAAGTACCTAAGAATGCATAACGTGTCCCTTTGAGGTAGAACCCAATTCTCATGTGAATCCGAACGAAACTCGAAGATGAAAGAATTGACCTCGTTCTCGATGGCGCATGCACGTGCTCTTGTTATTGGTCCTCTCGGTGCTTATGGTGGTGATGGAGTCTCCATGTGGATGGACGAGGGATGCTCCACATCAAAAGGGCACGTATGCCTTTGGGTTGATGCGGGGGGTTTACTATTCGCGTGCGGGAGTGTCTCGAGGCGCTTATTCGTGTTTCCATCGTTCCAAATATGACATTTGGTGGTTATTTGAGCCCTAAAGTAAAAGATGCAACTGAGAAGCAGGGGGTACGTGAATTTTTTAGTCGAGGGGCATCACGTTAAGAGACTAGGGGTCTTTGGAGACGAACACACGATATACCCAGGTTCAGGCCCTTGATGTGGGTAAAATCCCTACTTCCTGCCTTGCTCCATTCTTATATATGTGGAGAACGCAGAAGATTACATGGTCGAGGGGAGGGGGGATATCGATGAGACAGAGTATCTTGACGAAATGACACGGCGGAGATTCGGGCGATAAGCGTCGAAATCCTTTCTAGGTGGTCTAGACTACAATGGTGCGGGAGAAGGTCACCCTTTATGATGGTCCTGGTGCCCTTATGTAGAACTACTTGTGGAAGGCTTCCATGTCGGTGCATAGGGCATATAGGGCTTGGAGTCTTGCCCTTAAGTCTGTTTAGGATGCATGCAGGGTCTTTCGTCCTTATTCGTAGACTCCTCCATTTTTCTGATGTGTTGTATGGTGGTATCCCTCCTCCCAAGGTGGTGGTGAACCTTCCAGTATCACTGGGCTGTCTCGAGCTTTCGGGGCTCGTCTTGGCAGCAAAGGCAGACAGGCCGATACGTGATTTAACTTATCATCGACACACCACAATTGTGATTGCCACCCCCGCCGACAGTAGAGTGGGAAGCTAGGTCTTATAGGAGGTGGACCTAGACCACTCCGTTACAAGGAGGACGATAAGCACAAATGTTCGGCGAGAATTCTTAGTTGAGATGTTAGATGTAGAATTCTCATGCTTTTGCACTTACATGAATCTCAATGTTAAGCTAAAATGCTTCTTATTGTTATCTTAAAATTACTTAGTTCAATTATTTGTTAGTCACCCAAGGCAGAGGTACAACCAAACTGATAAATAAACATTCGAGGTAACTCCGTAGAACCAGACGTGTTTTATATGCACCAACCAAATTAATATAAGCACAAATATGTACAACAAGTTAAACACATACATAAAAGGATGTTGGAGGTACAATGTTACATGTGGTGACCAACCAATGGATATATCCATACAAGTAGTGCTTACAATTAATATTTTTTAAGCACCACACCAGAAATAAATAAATTTAATCTGAAAAAAATCAACCATCACTAGATTGTTCTGTTGAGAGTGTTCAACTAAAACTGTAATTTGCTCGCAAATGTTTGCCCAAATGTCCATCCAGCTGGCACAATATTGTTGAACACAAGCGTCTGCCCATTTGTGCTGGTCAATCTGAATGAGAGCATCTTCCCAGTAAGATTAGCTAGAGATTGCCAGTTCGCGCCCCAGTTACGAGCCATTGGCGTCCATGTGTCTGAATCAGAGCTCTTGACATCCATCGATTTGATCGAGCCATCCGCTGCGACGTTAAACACGTTAACTAGGTTAAAATAATCATGACCAGCGATCTTGAACCGCACACCACCCTTCTTCACGCATGGAACCCTGCAAAAATCAATTTTAGTAACCTGCACACAGGCACATATAACAGTGATAAATACTCATGTGTAGGTATGTACCTCTGGTACATGACAGGGATGATGCCACCCTTGTAGACACCAATCTTCTCCCAGGCAGGCTGTGCCATGTCGAAGTGCGGCCTCGGCGCGTTGCACCAGCCTCCGTTGTTGCTCGGGAGCGCATAGTTAGGCGGGCAGAGGTTCGTGGCCGTGATTGTCACGGTGACGCCAGGTTTGCAGAACATTGGATCCGCAAGTTTGCGATCACAAGCAATCTTGTAGCACTGCCCGCACGCCGCGCCGTCTTTAAAGAGCGCCTGGCTCAGCGCCGCCGTCCGCGTGCCGTAGCCCGCCGAGTACAGGTTGCCGTACCCACACGCCCCACCTGCGTTGAATTAAGTGTGTGTATGCTTTTAGAACAGGCAGCAGTAGATGTGGTATTCAATGTTCTATTGGCCTATACAGGGATTCTGAGATTAGCTAGTTACGTACCCATGGTGTCAGAGGCATCAGCGCCGCCGTAGAAAGTGGCATGCGCCCTCAGCCATGTCGGCGCTTTGTCCGCGGCCATGGCCAACCCAGAGCACGCGAACATGAGAGCCACCACCGCAATAGCTCGAGCTGGAGCCGACGCCATGTCTGTCTCTGGATGCCCCTGCAAATTGAACTCGCGGACTAATCTATACGTAGATGAGCTAGGAAGCTGTGTGTTCTTGGGATGCTTATGTGTTTGTTCCTGTATCAGCCAGGATTTGCTTCTGATGGTTAGCTGTGTGATGATTTTTGGATGAAGGTGTGTGTGCGTATATATAGCCTTTGCTTGTGATCAGCTGATTCGTAGGTGGAGGGGCTCAGCAAGGTCATCACGAAAGGAGACGGTAGCGTGCGGATGTCGAGCCGCACCATGGCTTACGGGCTAATCTGAATTAATATTGTATATGTGCGCAGACACGTATGGTCCATTTTTTACCTTATAACATCAGCTATTTATCGGTATCTGCCTGATACTTTCTGAAGAAATGGACGGCGTTTCGCGATTCCAAGTGCTTGCTTGACGTTTCACTTTGAGGGGGTGATATTTGCATGACTTTTTTGACTGTTAGTTTTGGGTATTCCATCCACGTTTCGCTGCGTCCCCTTGTCTGCCAAAGGATGCGCCTCCTCTGTTCCTTGAATCGAACGGATCACCACACCTGGTCCTAAACATCGGCGGCGCCCGTGGGCATGCCGGAACGTAATTGTTTGTTCCTCAAGAAAAAGAGAGTTGTCGTTGAGGCAGTGGACGGGTGCGTGATCAAGCTAGATTTATCGTCTGCTAAGTTTCGTCGGCCATCATCAGAGATTGCACGGTATGGTAGTAACATGATGTTAGTAGAATGGAATAAGCATGATTGTTCCCGTATCAAGCAGTTCGTGGTCTTTTATTAGAACGAATGCAAAAGGTTTGCCTCATCCATTAAAATTAAGCAATTAAGCAAGATAATTAACAGTTAACTAAAGAGAAACCAGAAAAAAGGCGTCACAAACCGCTTAGCGGCACACATAGGCTATCCCACACACACCTCCTCAAAGAGAGCCTCGTCGAGATAGCACACTGTGTCATCATCTCCCCAAGCATGCATCATCGGCATTCCTAATCCTTGAGCAAGTAACTCCGACTTCACCATAGGTAATGGTCGACCCAACCAACACTATAGAGGCAATGCGGAGTCACATGAAGGTCCGTGCCAGAATTAAGCCACCCACGACAAGGATAACACAGTTTCTACTCTGACAGAACTATGAAGGAGAACTATATGTAAGGCTGGTGCCGTGAAAGACCACCAAACGGACCACCTGTGCCCATCATCGTCGTCACCGGGGCCCTCCGCAGCTTCAACTTAATAACAACAAACAAATCGTGGCAATCATGCGTACACATAGGAGAAGAGTCGAATACCGCAACCATGGTCGCGTCTCCGACATCACACACACACACACACACCTGCCTTCGTGTGACACTCCAAATTTTTTTATTTGGTTTTCAGCAAAAACTTTGTTGGATTTGAAGGTCATTTAAATTCTTCCAAAACCTCTCTCTCAAAACTTTTTCCCTTGGCAAGGATTTTATTTTTGATATCTTCTTCAACCCTGGTGTTTGGTTATTAAAAACCTTTCTTCTGATTGTCCCCTTCTCAAATTTATTTTTTGGGGATTTATTTTCTTTTAAAAAAGAAACCCTAGGAGTTTTGGGACTTCTCTTATATTGAAACCATCCATGGTTTTACCATGCCTCACGTGGTAAATCTTCCCAAAACCCCTCCTTCCACTTTGGGGCAATCCAAATATTCTGTTCCAACAAGTCCAACCCATTTTTGGATTTTATTTCATTTGTTTTATCTCCCAAAACAATTCTGTCATTTATTTTAAGCCTAGGTGATTTACAAAGCAAGTACCTAATTGCCTTTGAGTTTTGATCTTAAACCAACTCCTCTGGATAGTCCTTAGCACCCACAACCTAGAACCATCAAGATCCACCCTTCCTCTTTTCAAAATTTTCAAATTTCAGCCTATGCAAATTTGGACCAGATTTGTCAAATTTGGTGAAATTCATATCTCCTCTTCTCCAAAAATTCTACCAAAATTCAGGCAGCCCCCAGATGCAATGAGAGGCCACCCCACCAAAGATCAGCTCAAGGAAAATTTCCCACATACCAAAATCATTTCGTCGAGCACTTGGCCGACACTGTTACTGTGCACTTTCAGAAAGTTCAGAGATTGCAGTGTCATTTTTCGTCAGAGTGTTGTCATCGATCACTCGTGCGCCCTGGCGCGTTGCGCAGAGCCTCTCCTCCTTGACCAGAGCACCGCACGCCCTCTTGGACAGATGCAGGTGTCGGGGGCGGCGAGCATCGCCGACGCCGGCAACTTCTGCGGTGGCAGAGCCACCCGTGGCGGCCAGCGAGAGCCCGTGCCAGCTCGCTACGCCGTCCGGCGCCGCCCAACGCTCCCTAGCTCTCCGCGTGGCTCATGCATGCCAGCGCACCCCCGCAGCACCGTCGCCGTGGCCCGGGAAGCACAGGGCACGCCCTCTGCCGCCGACGGGCCCGCACCGCCCCGTTTCATCGAAACCCACCCAAAGCACCTAATCCGAACTCGTTTAGCGCCTAAACAGGACCAGTGGATCTCCACGTTGACGCTCAACCCCCTAAACTTCCCCGACCAAGCTCTGCGCCGCCGTAACCATCGCCGGAGAACTCTGTTCACGGCCGCCGCCTCGGATCTCCTATAAAAAGAGGCCCCAAGCTCGCTCTCGAGCACACACTACCACTGCACCCCACCAACGCCTCGCCAAGCCACTAGGAGGACCCCGAGGAGGTCTCCTCCCCCAACTCCGGCCGCCCCGACCCGCCACGGCCACCAACTCGATTCGCTCCGGTGAGGCCATCCCCGGCGCCCAAACCTCGTCAGTAGCCTCCTCGAGTACCCAATGAGCTAACCCAAGCATCGATTTGATCTTTGCAGCCCTCCCCGACGAGATCCAACTCCACCCGAGCCGCCGTCCGCCGGAGCAAGGGTCGCCGTCGACGTGGTGCTCGCCGACGACCACCACCACCACCCACCGACGCGGAAGGACACGCTGAGCACGTAGGTATCGCCCGATCCCTCTGCCTCGCCCTGGATCGCCGCCGGCGACCACCGCATCTCTCGGGCGCCGACGAGCTCTGTTCTCTCCGTTTGAATTTTTAAACCTGACAGGTGGGACCCGCCTGTCAGCCTCTCTTTTTCTTCTAAACGAACCATTTTCTGAAAACGTAATCGGGCAAATACGCTTTCAGTCTGAAACGTTTTTCTGGTCATTTCTGTTCAGCCCCCTGAGAAGTTTCTGTTTCATTACAGAAAGGTCCCTGGATTAAAACCCTTATAAATTTTAAACAAAGAAGGATTTTTGTTTGATTCTTTTTCTGTCCTCTTTAAAAATTTATCTAGTTTTTTATCAGATTTATTTGAAAAATATTTGGAATACTTTTGTGCACCTCACGGTATTTACGATAGTGCATGTATTTCGGTATACCGTAGATACCGAAGGAGGTGACGGAACCGCGAACTTCACCGAGCTAGGCTCCGACTACTCCGAACCAGGCAAGCATGTTTGAACTTTTGATATGATGAGTGTCTTTGGCACGTTTGCAGTAAGTAGTTTCATGGCATGTTTATGAGCATCTCGATGAATGTTATGTTACATGCAAAAGATGAGGCAAGTGAGTTTTCGAAAATCCATGAGTTGCTGGATATGAGTTTGCATGGCCATGTGATGGCATGAGGATGGGTAAGATGGCAGTGTTGTAGCATGCCAGTCTTATGCCAGACTATTTGACTCCAGTGTCAAATGATTCAGTCCAGTTTCCATCTGTTTTCCCTTCCTGTACTACCACATGTTTTCCGCAAGGGATATGGCTTAGTAAGTTGCAAACCGCTTTCCTGGTACACACCAAATCGAGAGGCCATGATGATGGTTCCATGGCCCTGGATTAAAGCCAGTCATTCGGTCAGGGGGCATGGGTGTTTTCGGTTGGGACCGAGAGGGGGGCACCCCTTAGAGCGCGCGTGTATAAATTTGATCCCATGCTATTCGAGATTGTGATCTCCCCGTCTCAAAGTTTTTCTTGAACGCTATCTAGGGTGATTCCTGGCATCGTGAGGTGGAATAGGTGTGTACTAGTTAGATGTGTTTCTTCCGAAATACCGTAAACGGAACTAGTACTCGTGACTACGGAAATCCGTTGGCTGTGGGTATTTTAGTACAAACTCTGCAGAGTCAAAAATTCTATGAATCATCTTATCCATGTCCAAATACCATGTTCAACTTATCTTGTCAAGTGTCAGTCTCGGTGACAAAAACTCCGGAGAACCACATGAGTGTTAAGTCCGGTTGAATGTTTATTCCTGTGGATGGACTAACCCGTTTATTACTATGTGTTGAATATTTTTCACGAGTATTATATTTTGTGAGATTAATAATGAATTTAAGCCCTTTCTGCGATGTCGCTCAGACGTCCGACTGTGGCATATTTGTTTACTTTGATTTAAGCCCTTTCTGCGATGTCGCTCAGACGTCTGACTATGGCATATTTGTTTACTTTAATTTAAGCCCTTTCTGCAATGTCGCTCAGACGTCCGACTGTGGCATATTTGTTTACTTTTGATATAAGCCCTTTCTGCGATGTCGCTCAGACGTCCGACTTGTTGGAAATATGCCCTAGAGGCAATAATAAAAGTATTATTATTATATTTCCTTGTTCATGATAATTGTCTTTTATTCATGCTATAACTGTATTATCCGGAAATCGTAATACACGTGTGAATACATAGACCACAATATGTCCCTAGTGAGCCTCTAGTTGACTAGCTCGTTGTGATCAACAGATAGTCATGGTTTCCTGGCTATGGACATTGGATGTCGTTGATAACGGGATCACATCATTAGGAGAATGATGTGATGGACAAGACCCAATCCTAAGAATAGCACAAAAGATCGTGTAGTTCATTTGCTAGAGCTTTGCCAATGTCAAGTATCTCTTCCTTTGACCATGAGATCGTGTAACTCCTGGATACCGTAGGAGTGCTTTGGGTGTATCAAACGTCACAACGTAACTGGGTGACTATAAAGGTGCACTACGGGTATCTCCGAAAGTATCTATTGTTTTATGCGGATCGAGACTGGGATTTGTCACTCCGTGTAAACGGAGAGGTATCTCTGGGCCCACTCGGTAGGACATCATCATATGCGCAATGTGACCAAGGAGTTGATCACGGGATGATGTGTTACGGAACGAGTAAAGTGACTTGCCGGTAACGAGATTGAACAAGGTATCGGTATACCGACGATCGAATCTCGGGCAAGTAAAATACCGATAGACAAAGGGAATTGAATACGGGATCGATTGAGTCCTTGACATCGTGGTTCATCCGATGAGATCATCGTGGAACATGTGGGAGCCAACATGGGTATCCAGATCCCGCTGTTGGTTATTGACCGGAGAACGTCTCGGTCATGTCTGCATGTCTCCCGAACCCGTAGGGTCTACACACTTAAGGTTCGATGACGCTAGGGTTATAAAGGAAGCTTGTATGTGGTTACCGAATGTTGTTCGGAGTCCCGGATGAGATCCCGGACGTCACGAGGAGTTCCGGAATGGTCCGGAGGTAAAGATTTATATATAGGAAGTCCTGTTTCGGCCATCGGGACAAGTTTCGGGGTCATCGGTATTGTACCGGGACCACCGGAAGGGTCCCGGGGGCCCACCGGGTGGGGCCACCTGCCCCGGGGGGCCACATGGGCTGTAGGGGGTGCGCCTTGGCCTACATGGGCCAAGGGCACCAGCCCCAAGAGGCCCATGCGCCTGGGGAAACCCTAAAGGAAGAGTCCCAGCAGGGGAAGGCACCTCCTAGGTGCCTTGGGGGGGAGGACTCCTCCCCTGGCTGCCGCCCCCTTGGAGATTGGATCTCCTAGGGGCTGGCGCACCCCCCCCCTTGGGATCCCTATATATAGTGGGGTAGGAGGGCCTCCCAAACACACCTTATGCCTTTGGTGCAGCCCCTCCCTCTCTCCCAAGTTCTCCTCCTCTTCTCCGTAGGTGCTTGGCGAAGCCCTGCAGGATTGCCACGCTCCTCCACCACCACCACGCCGTTGTGCTGCTGTTGGGTGGAGTCTTCCTCAACCTCTCCCTCTCTCCTTGCTGGATCAAGGCGTGGGAGACGTCACCGGGCTGTACGTGTGTTGAACGCGGAGGTGTCGTCCGTTCGGCACTTGATCATCGGTGATCTGAATCACGACGAGTACGACTCCATCAACCCCGTTCACTTGAACGCTTCCGCTTAGCGATCTACAAGGGTATGTAGATGCACTCTCCTTTCTACTCGTTGCTGGTCTCTCCATAGATAGATCTTGGTGATACGCGTAGGAAAATTTTGAATTTCTGCTACGTTCCCCAACAGTGGCATCATGAGCTAGGTCTATTGCGTAGATTCTTTGCACGAGTAGAACACAAAGTAGTTGTGGGCGTTGATGTTGTTCAATATGCTTACCGTTACTAGTCCAATCTTGTTTCGACGGTATTGTGGGATGAAGCGGCCCGGACCGACCTTACACGTACTCTTACGTGAGACAGGTTCCACCGATTGACATGCACTTGGTGCATAAGGTGGCTAGCGGGTGCCAGTCTCTCCCACTTTAGTCGGAACGGATTCGATGAAAAGGGTCCTTATGAAGGGTAAATAGCAATTGGCATATCACGTTGTGGTTTTGCGTAGGTAAGAAACGTTCTTGCTAGAAACCCATAGCAGCCACGTAAAACATGCAAACAACAATTAGAGGACGTCTAACTTGTTTTTGCAGGGTATGCTATGTGATGTGATATGGCCAAGAAGAATGTGATGAATGATATGTGATGTATGAGATTGATCATGTTCTTGTAATAGGATTCACGACTTGCATGTCGATGAGTATGACAACCGGCAGGAGCCATAGGAGTTGTCTTTATTTATTGTATGACCTGCGTGTCATTGAAGAACGCCATGTAAACTACTTTACTTTATTGCTAAACGCGTTAGTCATAGAAGTAGAAGTAGTCGTTGGCGTGACAACTTCATGAAGACACGATGATGGAGATCATGATGATGGAGATCATGGTGTCATGCCGGTGACGATGATGATCATGGAGCCCCGAAGATGAAGATCAAAAGGAGCAAAATGATATTGGCCATATCATGTCACTATTTGATTGCATGTGATGTTTATCATGTTTATGCATCTTGTTTGCTTAGAACGACGGTAGTAAATAAGATGATCCCTTACAAAATTTCAAGAAGTGTTCTCCCCTAACTGTGCACCGTTGCTACAGTTCGTCGCTTCTAAGCACCACGTGATGATCGGGTGTGATGGATTCTTACGTTCACATACAACGGGTGTAAGACAGTTTTACACAGCGAAAACACTTAGGGTTAACTTGACGAGCCTAGCATGTACAGACATGGCCTCGGAACACGGAGACCGAAAGGTCGAGCATGAGTCGTATAGTAGATACGATCAACATGAAGATGTTCACCGACGTTAACTAGTCCGTCTCACGTGATGATCGGACACGGCCTAGTTGACTCGGATCATGTAATCACTTAGATGACCAGAGGGATGTCTATCTGAGTGGGAGTCCATAAGATGAACTTAATTATCCTGAACATAGTCAAAAGACCTTTTGCAAATTATGTCGTAGCTCGCTCTATAGTTCTACTGTTTTAGATATGTTCCTAGAGAAAATATAGTTTGAAAGTTGAAAGTAGCAATTATGCGGACAGTGGAAAGCTTATGTCCTTAATGCACTGCTCAGTGTGCTGAACCCCAAACGTCGTTTGTGGATGTTTCGAACATCGAACATACACGTTTTGATAACTACGTGATAGTTCAGTTAAATGGTTTAAGTAGAGGCACCAAAGACGTTTTTCGAAACGTCGCGGAACATATGAGATGTTTCGAGGGCTGAAATTGGGATTTCAGGCTCGTGCCCATGTCAAGAGGTATAAGACCTCCGACGATTTTCTTAGCCTGCAAACTAAGGGAGAAAACCTCAATCGTTGAGCTTGTGCTCAGATTGTCTGAGTGCAACAATCACTTGAATCAAGTGGGAGTTAATCTTCCAGATGAGATAGTGATGTTTCTCCAAAGTCATTGCCACCAAGCTGCTAGAGCTTCGTGATGAACTATAACATATCAGGGATAGATATGATGATCCTTGAGGTATTCGTGATGTTTGACACCGCGAAAGTAGAAATCAAGAAGGAGCATCAATTGTTGATGGTTGATGAAACCACTAGTTTCAAGAAGGGCAAGGGCAAGAAGGGATACTTCATGAAACGGCAAATCAGCTGCTGCTCTAGTGAAGAAACCCAAGG
This sequence comes from Triticum aestivum, assembly GCF_018294505.1. Classification (NCBI taxonomy): domain Eukaryota; kingdom Viridiplantae; phylum Streptophyta; class Magnoliopsida; order Poales; family Poaceae; genus Triticum; species Triticum aestivum. The sequence goes on from NC_057804.1 coordinate 509,581,915, forward strand.
TTGAACCCAAACCCGAGACTAAGTGCTTCTGTAATAAAGGGGACAACCACTGGAGCAGCATTACCCTAGATACTTGGTAGATGAGAAGGCTGGCAAGGTCGATAGAAGTATATTGGATATACATTGTGTTGATGTGTACTTTGCTAGTACTCCTAGTAGCACCAGGGTATTAGATACCGGTTCGGTTGCTAAGTGTTAGTAACTCGAAATAAAAGCTACGAAATAAAAGGAGACTAGCTAAAGGTGAGCTGACGATATGTGTTGGAAGTGTTTCCAAGGTTGATGTGATCAAGCATCGCACGCTCCCTCTACCACCGAGATTGGTGTTTACGTTGAGCATAGACATGATTGGATTATGTCTATCGCAATACGGTTATTCATTTAAGGAGAATAATGGTTACTCTATTTATTTGAATAATACCTTCGATGGTCTTGCACCTAAATAAATGGTTTATTGAATCTCGATCGTAATGATACACATTTTCATGCCAAAAGATATAAGATAGTAATGATAGTACCACTTACTTGTGGCACTGCCATGTAAGTCATAATGGTATAAAACGCATGAAGAAGCTCCATGTTGATGGATCTTTGGACTCACTCATTTTTGAAAAGTTTGAGACATGCGAACCATGTCTATTGGTATATATGCATGAAGAAGCTCCATGCAAATGGACCGTTCGGACTAACTTGATTTTGAATCACTTGAGATATGCAAATCATACCACATAGGCAAGATGACTGAAAAGCCTCGGTTTCAATAAGATGGAACAAGATAGCAACTTGTTGGAAGTAACACATTTTGATGTGTGCAGTCCAATGAGTGCTGAGGCATGCAGTGAATATCGTTATGTTCTTACTTCACAGATGATTCGAGTAGATGTTGAGAATATTTACTTGATGAAACACAAGTCTGAATTATTGAATGGTTCAAGTAATTTCAGAGTGAAGTAGCAGATCATTGTGACAAGAGGATAAAATGTCTATGATATGGTCATAGAGATGAATATCTGAGTTACGAGTTTTGGCACACAATTAAGACATTGTGGAAATTGTTTCGCAATTAATACCGCCTGGAACACCATAATGTGATGGTGTGTCCGAACATCATAGTTGCACCCTATTGGATATGGTGCGTACCATGATGTCTCTTATCGAATTACCACTATCGTTCATGGGTTAGGCATTAGAGACAACCACATTCACTTTAATAGGGCACCACGTAATTCCGTTGAGATGACACCGTATGAATTATGGTTTAGAGAAACCTAAGTTGTCGTTTCTTAAAAGTTTGGGGCTGCGACGCTTATATGAAAAAGTTTCAGGTTGATAAGCTCGAACCCAAAGCGGATAAAATGCATCTTCATAGGAAACCCAAAACAGTTGGGTATACCTCCTAATTCAGATCCGAAAGCAATATGAATTGTTTCTAGAATCGGGTCCTTTCTCGAGGAAAAGTTTCTCTCGAAAGAATTGAGTGGGAGGATGGTGGAGACTTGATGAGGTTATTGAACCGTCTCTTCAACTAGTGTGTGACAGGGCACAGGGAGTTGTTCCTGTGGCACCTACACCAATTGAAGTGGAAGCTTATGATATTAATCATGAAACTTCGGATCAAGTCACTCCCAAACCTCGTAGGATGACAAGGATGCGTACTACTTCAGAGTGGTACGTAATCCTGTCTTGAAGGTCATGTTGCTAGACAACAATGAACCTACGAGCTATGGAGAAGCGATGGTGGGCCCGGATTCCGATAAATGGCTCGAGGCCATAAAATCCGAGAACGGATCCATGGACTTTGGTGGACTTGCCCGATGATCTGCAAGCCATTAACATAAATGGATCTTTAAGAAGAAGACGGACGTGGATGGTAATGTCACCATCCATGAAGCTCGACTTGTGGCAAAAAGTTTTTCACAAGTTCAAGGAGTTGACTACGATGAGATTTTCTCATCCGTAGCGATGCTTAAGTCCGTCGGATTCATGTTAGAATTAGCTGTATTTATGAAATCTGGCAGATGGATATCAAAACGAGTTTCCTTACCAGTTTTCGTGAGGAAAGGTTGTATGTAATACAATCAGAAAGTTTTTTGTCGATCCTAAGGATGCTAAAAGGTATGCTAGCTCCAGCGATCCTTTTAAGGACTGGAGTAAGCATCTCGGAGTTGGAATGTATGCTTTGATGATGATCAAAGATTTTGGGTTTGTACAAAGTTTATGAGAAACTTGTATTTCCAAAGAAGTGAGTGGGAGCACTATAGAATTTCTGATGAATTACATGTTGATCAGAAATGATGTAGAATTTCTGGAAAGCATATAGGGTTATTTTGAAAGTGTTTTTCAATGGAAAGCCTGGATTAAGCTACTTGAACATTGAGCATCAAGATCTATAAGGATAGATCAAAATGCTTAATAATACTTTCAAATGAGCACATACCTTGACATGATCTTGAAGGTGTTCAAGATGGATCAGTCAAAGAAGAAGTTCTTGCCTGAGTTGTAAGGTACGAAGTTAAGACTTAAAGCTCGACCACGGCAGAATAGAGAGAAAGGACGAAGGTCGTCCCCTATGCTTAAGACGTAGGCTCTTCAGTATGCTATGCTGTGTACCGCACCTGAAGTGTGCCTTGCCATGAGTCAGTCAAGGGGTACAAGAGTGATCCAAGAATGGCTCACAGGACAGCGGTCAAAGTTATCCTTAGTAACTAGTGGACTAAGGAATTTTCTCGATTATGGAGGTGGTAAAAGAGTTCGTCGTAAAGGTTACGACGATGCAAGCTTGACACCTATCCGGATAGCTCTGAGTAGAGAGACCGGATACATATAATGGAGCAATAATTTAGAATAGCTCCAAGTAGAACAGTTATTTGGAATAGCTCCAAATAGAGCGTGGTAGCTACATCTAGGAGATGACATAGAGATTTGTAAAGCACACACGGATCTGAAAGGTTCAGACCCGTTGACTAAAACCTCTCTCACAAGCAACATGATCAAACCTAAAACTCATTGAGTATTAATCACATAGTGATGTGAACTAGACTACTGACTCTAGTAAACTCTTGGGTATTAGTCACATGGCGATGTGACCTGTGAGTGTTAATCACATGGCGATGTGAACTAGATTATTGACTCTAGTGCAAGTGGGAGACTGTTGGAAATATGCCCTAGAGGCAATAATAAAAGTATTATTATTATATTTCCTTGTTCATGATAATTGTCTTTTATTCATGCTATAACTGTATTATCCGGAAATCGTAATACACGTGTGAATACATAGACCACAATATGTCCCTAGTGAGCCTCTAGTTGACTAGCTCGTTGTGATCAACAGATAGTCATGGTTTCCTGGCTATGGACATTGGATGTCGTTGATAACGGGATCACATCATTAGGAGAATGATGTGATGGACAAGACCCAATCCTAAGACTAGCACAAAAGATCGTGTAGTTCATTTGCTAGAGCTTTGCCAATGTCAAGTATCTCTTCCTTTGACCATGAGATCGTGTAACTCCTGGATACCGTAGGAGTGCTTTGGGTGTATCAAACGTCACAACGTAACTGGGTGACTATAAAGGTGCACTACAGGTATCTCCGAAAGTATCTATTGTTTTATGCGGATCGAGACTGGGATTTGTCACTCCGTGTAAACGGAGAGGTATCTCTGGGCCCACTCGGTAGGACATCATCATATGCGCAATGTGACCAAGGAGTTGATCACGGGATGATGTGTTACGGAACGAGTAAAGTGACTTGCCGGTAACGAGATTGAACAAGGTATCGGTATACCGACGATCGAATCTCGGGCAAGTAAAATACCGATAGACAAAGGGAATTGAATACGGGATCGATTGAGTCCTTGACATCGTGGTTCATCCGATGAGATCATCGTGGAACATGTGGGAGCCAACATGGGTATCCAGATCCCGCTGTTGGTTATTGACCGGAGAACGTCTCGGTCATGTCTGCATGTCTCCCGAACCCGTAGGGTCTACACACTTAAGGTTCGATGACGCTAGGGTTATAAAGGAAGCTTGTATGTGGTTACCGAATGTTGTTCGGAGTCCCGGATGAGATCCCGGACGTCACGAGGAGTTCCGGAATGGTCCGGAGGTAAAGATTTATATATAGGAAGTCCTGTTTCGGCCATCGGGACAAGTTTCGGGGTCATCGGTATTGTACCGGGACCACCGGAAGGGTCCCGGGGGCCCACCGGGTGGGGCCACCTGCCCCGGGGGGCCACATGGGCTGTAGGGGGTGCGCCTTGGCCTACATGGGCCAAGGGCACCAGCCCCAAGAGGCCCATGCGCCTGGGGAAACCCTAAAGGAAGAGTCCCAGCAGGGGAAGGCACCTCCTAGGTGCCTTGGGGGGGAGGACTCCTCCCCTGGCCGCCGCCCCCTTGGAGATTGGATCTCCTAGGGGCTGGCGCACCCCCCCTTGGGATCCCTATATATAGTGGGGTAGGAGGGCCTCCCAAACACACCTTATGCCTTTGGTGCAGCCCCTCCCTCTCTCCCAAGTTCTCCTCCTCTTCTCCGTAGGTGCTTGGCGAAGCCCTGCAGGATTGCCACGCTCCTCCACCACCACCACGCCGTTGTGCTGCTATTGGGTGGAGTCTTCCTCAACCTCTCCCTCTCTCCTTGCTGGATCAAGGCGTGGGAGACGTCACCGGGCTGTACGTGTGTTGAACGCGGAGGTGCCGTCCGTTCGGCACTTGATCATCGGTGATCTGAATCACGACGAGTACGACTCCATCAACCCCGTTCACTTGAACGCTTCCGCTTAGCGATCTACAAGGGTATGTAGATGCACTCTCCTTTCTACTCGTTGCTGGTCTCTCCATAGATAGATCTTGGTGATACGCGTAGGAAAATTTTGAATTTCTGCTACGTTCCCCAACACGACTATGGCATATTTGTTATTTACTTTTAATATACGCCCTTTCTGCGATGTCGCTTAGACGTCCGACTGTGGCACGCTTGTTATTTACTTTTGATATAAGCCCTTTCTGTGATGTCGCTCCGACGTCCGACTGTGGCACGCATGTCCTTTACTTTTCAATATAAGCCCTTTATGTGGTGTCGCCTAGACGCCCGACTGCGGCATGTTTATTTATTTTTTCACCCTTCGAGGCGTCGGTTCAGACACCTGATCAGTTTTCAGTTATTTTGTGGATTTCGGGAGGACTACCGCCTGACTTCCTTATTACTAAATAATGTCGTGCAAGTTTATCATTTGAATGTGCCTTACTAATGGCTCATGACGCATTCATGCATGCATTTGTTATATCTTATGTCCGAACTGTCTTGCGAGTACTTTCAAAGTACTCACCTGGCTTGTTGATTTGGCCAGATGTTGACGAAGGCGATCGCATGGATGAAGAGTTCGATAGCGAGTCCGACGCCTAGAGGAGTTCCAGTCAGTCTCGTGCGATCCTGGATTTGGTCACTATATTACATCCGCTTCCGCTACCTGAAAAGGATTCATCGAGCCTCACCTCGGCGCTCGATGAGCTGCCAGTTTAGTAGTCATGTTATTCACTCCACTGTGATATTTCTGAAGGAAATATGCCCTAGAGGCAATAATAAAGTTATTATTTATTTCCTTATTTCATGATAAATGTTTATTATTCATGCTAGAATTGTATTAACCGGAAACATGATACATGTGTGAATACATAGACTAACATATAGTCACTAGTATGCCTCTACTTGACTAGCTCATTAATCAAAGATGGTTATGTTTCCTAATCATAGACATGTGTTGTCATTTGATTAATGGGATCACATCATTAGAAGAATGATGTGATTGACATGACCCATTCCGTTAGCCTAGCACTTGATCGTTTAGTATATTGCTATTGCTTTCTTCATGACTTATACATGTTCCTGTAACTATGAGAATTATGCAACTCCCGTTTACCGGAGGAACACTTTGGGTACTACCAAACGTCACAACGTAACTGGGTGATTATAAAGGAGTACTACAGGTGTCTCCGAAGGTACATGTTGAGTTGGCGTATTTCGAGATTAGGTTTTGTCACTCCGATTGTCGGAGAGGTATCTCTGGGCCCTCCCCGTAATGCACATCATTATAAGCCTTGCAAGCAATGTGACCAAATGGGTTGGTTACGGGATGACGCATTACGGAACGAGTAAAGAGACTTGCCGGTAATGAGATTGAACTAGGTATTGGATACCGACAATCAAATCTCGGGCAAGTAACATACCGATGACAAAGGGAACAACGTATGTTGTTATGCGGTTTGACCGATAAAGATCTTCGTAGAATATGTAGGAACCAATATGGGCATCCAGGTTCCGCTATTGGTTATTGACCAAGAATAGTTCTAGGTCATGTCTACATAGTTCTCGAACCCGTAGGGTCCGCACGCTTAACGTTACGATGATAGTTTTATTATGAGTTTATAAGTTTTGATGTACTGAAGTTTGTTCGGAGTCCCGGATGTGATCATGGACGTAACGAGGAGTCTCGAAATGGTCGAGACATAAAGATCAATATATTGGAAGCCTATATTTGGACATCGGAATCGTTCCGGGTGAAATCGGCATTTTACCGGAGTACTGGGAGGTTACCGGAACCCCCCGGGTGGTTATTGGGCCTACATCGGCCTCGAGGGAGAAGAGGGAAGGAGGCAGGAGGGGGCCGCGCGCCCCTCCCCTTCCTAGTCCGAATAGGACAAGGGAAGGCCCCCCCCCTTTCCTTCCCCTCTTCATCCTCTTTCCCCCCTTCTCCTATTCCAACTAGGAAAGAAGGGAGTCCTACTCCCGGTGGGAGTAGGACTCCCCCCTTGGCGCGCCCTCCTTGGCCGGCCGCCTCCTCCCCCATGGCTCCTTTATATACGGGGGCGGGGGGCACCCCATAGAGAACACAAGTTGATCTACGGATCATTCCTTAGCCGTGTGCGGTGCCCCCTCCACCATATTCCACCTCGGTCATATCGTCGCGGAGTTTAGGCGAAGCCCTGCGCCGGTAGAGCATCATCATCGTCACCACGCCGTCGTGCTGACGGTACTCATCCCCGAAGCTTTGCTGGATCGGAGCCCGGGGATCGTCATTGAGCTGAACGTGTGCTGAACTCGGAGGTGCCGTACGTTCGGTACTTGGATCGGTCGGATCGTAAAGACGTACGACTACATCAACCGCGTTGTTATAACGCTTCCGCTTACGGTCTACGAGGGTACGTGGACATTGCTCTCCCCTCTCGTTGCTATGCCATCACCATGATTTTGCATGTGCGTAGGAAATTTTTGAAATTACTACGTTCCCCAACAATGGCATCCGAGCCTAGGTTTTATGCGTTTATGTTATATGCACGAGTAGAACACAAGTGAGTTGTGGGCGATACAAGTCATTCTGCTTACCAGCATGTCATACTTTGGTTCGGCGGTGTTGTTGGATGAAGCGGCCCGGACCGACATTACGCGTATGCTTACGCGAGACTGGTTTTACCGCCGTGCTTTGCACACAGGTGACTAGCGGGTGTCTGTTTCTCCAACTTTAGCTGAATCGAGTGTGGCTATGCCCGGTCCTTGCGAAGGTTAAAACATCACTAACTTGACGAACTATCGTTGTGGTTTTGATGCGTAGGTAAGAATGGTTCTTGCTCAGCCCGTAGCAGCCACGTAAAATTTGCAACAACAAAGTAGAGGACGTCTAACTTGTTTTTGCAGGGCATGTTGTGATGTGATATGGTCAAGACGTGATGAGATATAAGTTGTTGTATGAGATGATCATGTTTTGTTGAAGTTATCGGCAACTGGCAGAAGCCCTATGGTTGTCTCTTTGTTGCATAAGATGCAAGTGCCAAATAATTGCTTTACTTTATCGCTATGCGATAGCAATAGTTGCAAGAGCAATAGTTGGCGAGACGACCATGTGATGACACATTGATATAGATCAAGATGATGAAGATCATGGTGTCGTGCCGGTAACGATAGAGATCATGACAGTACTTTGAAGATGGAGATCAAAGGCGCAAGATGATCATGGCCATATCATGTCACATATTTTGATTGCATATGATGTTTATCTGTTATACATCTTATTCTGTTTTGTTTGACGGTAGCATTTTAAGATGATCTCTCACTAATTATCAAGAAGTGTTCTCCCTGAGTATGCACCGTTGCGAAAGTTCTTCGTGCTGAGACACCACGTGATGATCGGGTGTGATAGGCTCTACGTTCAAATACAACGGGTGCAAAACAGTTGCACACGCGGAATACTCAGGTTAAACTTGATGAGCCTAGCATATACAGATATGGCCTCGAAACACGGAGACCGAAAGGTCGAGCGTGAATCATATAGTAGATATGATCAACATATTGATGTTCACCGTTGAAACTACTCCACCTCACGTGATGATCGGACATGGTGTAGTTGATATGGATCACGTAATCACTTAGAGGATTAGAGGGATGTCTATCTAAGTGGGAGTTCTTAAGTAATATGATTAATTGAACTTAATTTATCATGAACTTAGTCCTGGTAGTATTTTGCAAATTATGTTGTAGATCAATAGCTTGCGTTGTTGCTTTCATATGTTTATTTTGATATGTTCCTAGAGAAAATTGTGTTGAAAGATGTTAGTAGCAATGATGCGGATTGGATCCGTGATCTGAGGTTTATCCTCATTGCTGCACAGAAGAATTATGTCCTTAATGCACCGCTAGGTGACAGACCTATTGCAGGAGCAGATGCAGACGTTATGAACGTTTGGCTAGCTCAATATGATGACTACTTGATAGTTTAGTGCACCATGCTTAACGGCTTAGAATCGGGACTTCAAAGATGTTTTGAACGTCATGGACCATATGAGATGTTCCAGGAATTGAAGTTAATATTTCAAGCAAATACCCGAGTTGAGAGATATGAAGTCTCCAACAAGTTCTATAGCTAAAAGATGGAGGAGAATCGCTCAACTAGTGAGCATGTGCTCAGATTGTCTGGGTACTTCAATCACTTGAATCAAGTGGGAGTTAATCTTCCAGATAAGATAGTGATTGACAGAATTCTCTAGTCACCATCACTAAGTTACTAGAACTTCGTGATGAACTATAGTATGCAAGGGATGACGAAAACAATTCCCGAGCTCTTCGTGATGTTGAAATCGACGAAGGTAGAAATCAAGAAAGAGCATCAAGTGTTGATGATTGACAAGACCACTAGTTTCAAGAAAAGGGCAAAGGGAAAGAAAGGGAACTTCAAGTAGAATGGCAAACAAGTTGTCACTCCCGTGAAGAAGCCCAAAGCTGGACCAAAGCCTGAAACTGAGTGCTTACACTGCAAAGGAAATGGTCACTGGAAGCGGAAATACCCTGAATATTTGGTGGATAAGAAGGATGGCAAAGTGAACAAGGGTATATTTGATATACAGGTTATTGATGTGTACCTTACTAGTGTTTATAGTAGCCCCTGAGTATTTGATACTTGTTCGGTTGCTAAAGATTAGTAACTCGAAACAGGAGTTACAGAATAAACAGAGACTAGTTGAGGGTGAAGTGACGATGTGTGTTGGAATAGTTCCAAGATTGATATGATCATCATCGCACACTCCCTATACTTTCGGGATTAGTGTTAAACCTAAATAAATGTTATTTGGCGTTTGCGTTGAGCATGAACATGATTTGATCGTGTTTATTGCGATACGGTTATTCATTTAAAGTTAGAGAATAATTGTTATTCTGTTTACATGAATAAGACCTTCGATGGTTATACACCCAATGAAAATAGTTTGTTAGATCTCGATCATAGTGATACACATATTCATAATATTGATGCCAAAAGATGCAAAGTTAATAATGATAGTGCAACTTATTTGTGGCACTGCCGTTTGGGTCATATCGGTGTAAAGCGCATGAAGAAACTCCATAAAGATGGATTTTCGGAATCACTTGGTTATGAATCATTTGATGCTTGCGAACCGTGCCTTTTGGGCAAGATGACTAAAACTCCGTTCTTCGGAACAATGGAACAAGCTACTGACTTATTGGAAATAATACATACCGATGTATGCGATCCAATGAGTGTTGATGCTCGTGGCAAGTATCGTTATTTTCTGACCTTCACAAGATGATTTGAGCAGATATGGGTATATCTACTTGATGAAATATAAGTCTGAAATAGTTGAAAGGTTCAAAGAATTTCAGAGTGAAGTGGAAAAATCATCGTAACAAGAAAATAAAGTTTCTGCGATCTGATCGCGGAGACGAATATTTGAGTTACGAGTTTGGTCTTCAATTAAAACAATGTGGAATAGTTTCACAGCTCACGCCACCTGGAACACCACAACGTTATGGTGTGTCCGAACGTCGTAACCGCACTTTATTGGATATGGTGCGATCTATGATGTCTCTTACTGATTTACCATTATCGTTTTGGGGTTATGCATTAGAGACAGCTGCATTCACGTTAAAAGGGCACCATCTAAATCCGTTGAGACGACATCGTATGAACTATGGTTTAGAAGTAAACCTAAGCTGTCGTTTCTTAAAGTTTGGAGTTGCGATGCTTATATGAAAAAGGTTTTCAACCTGATAAGCTCGAACCCAAATCGGAGAAGTGCGTCTTCATAGAATACCCAAAGGAAACTGTTGGGTACTCCTTCTATCACAAATCCAAAGGCAAAACATTCGTTGCTAAGAATGGATCCTTTCTAGAGAAGGAGTTTCTCTCGAAAGAAGTGAGTGGGAGGAAAGTAGAACTTGATGAGGTAACTGTACCTGCTCATTCATTTGAAAGTAGTTCATCACAGAAACATGTTCCTGTGACTACTACACCAATTAGTGAGGAAGTTAATGATGATGATCATGAAACTTCAGATTAAGTTACTACAGAACCTCGTAGGTCTTACAGAGTAAGATCCGCACCAGAGTGGTACGGTAATCCTGTTCTGGAAGTTATGTTACTAGACCATGACGAACCTACGAACTATGAAGAAGCGATGGTGAGCCCAGATTCCGCAAAATGGCTTGAGGCCATGAGATCTGAGATAAGATCCATGTATGAAAACAAAGTATGGACTTTGATTGACTTGCCCAATGATCGCGAGACATTGAGATTAAATGGATCTTCAAGAGGAAGACGGACGCTGATAGTGTTACTATCTACAAAGCTAGAATTGTCGCAAAAGGTTTTCGACAAGTTCAAGGTGTTGACTACGATGAGAGTTTTTCACTCGTATCTATGCTTAAGTCTGTCTGAATCATGTTAGCAATTGCCGCATTTTATGAAATCTGGCAAATGGATAAACAAAACTGCATTCCTTAATGGTTTTCTTAAAGAAGAGTTGTATATGATGCAACCAGAAGGTTTTGTCAATCCTAAAGGTGCTGACAAATTGTGCAAGCTCCAGCGATCCATCTATGGACTGGTGCAAGCATCTCGGAGTTGGAATATATGCTTTGATGAGTTGATCAAAGCATATGGTTTTATACAGACTTTTGAAGAAGCCTGTATTTACAAGAAAGTGAGTGGGAGCTCTGTAGCATTTCTAATATTATATGTGGATGACATATTGTTAATTGGAAATGATATGGAAATTCTGGATAGCATGAAAGGATACTTGAATAAGAGTTTTTCAAAGCAAGACCTCGGTGAAGCTGCTTACACATTGAGCATCAAGATCTATATAGATAGATCAAGACGCTTGATAAGATTTTTCAATGAGTACATACCTTGATAAATTTTTGAAATAGTTCAAAATGGAACAGTCAAAGAAGGAGTTCTTGCCTGTGTTACAAGGTGTGAAGTTGAGTAAGACTCAAGACCCGACCATTGCAGAAAATAGAAAGAGAATGAAAAGTCATTCCCTATGCCTCAGTCATAGGTTCTATAAAGTATGCTATGCTGTGAACCAGACCTATTGTATACCTTGCTCTGATTTGGCAAGGGAGTACAATAGTGATCTAGAAGTAGATCACTGGACATTGGTCAAGAATTATCCTTAGTGAGAATAAGGATATGTTTCTCGATTATGGAGGTGATAAAAGAGCCTGTCGTAAAAGTTACAACGATGCAAGCTTTTACACCAATCCAGATGACTCTAAGTCTCAATCTGGATACATATTGAAAGTGGGAGCAATTAGCTAGAGTAGCTCCGTGCAGAGCATTGTGGACATAGAATATTTGCAAAATACATACGGCTCTGAATGTGACAGACCCGTTGACTAAGCTTCTCTCACGAGCAAAACATGATCATACCTTAGTACTCTTTGGGTGTTAATCACATAGCGATGTGAACTAGATTATTGACTCTAGTAAACCCTTTGGATGTTGGTCACATGACGATGTGAACTATGGGTGTTAATCATATACAGATATGAATATTGGTGTTAAATCACATGGCGATGTGAACTAGATTATTGACTCTAGTGCAAGTGGGAGACTGAAGGAAATATGCCCTAGAGGCAATAATAAAGTTATTATTTATTTCCTTATTCATGATAAATGTTTATTATTCATGCTAGAATTGTATTAACCGGAAACATGATACATGTGTGAATACATAGACAAACATATAGTCACTAGTATGCCTCTACTTGACTAGCTCATTAATCAAAGATGGTTATGTTTCCTAACCATAGACATGTGTTGTCATTTGATTAATGGGATCACATCATTAGGAGAATGATGTGATTGACATGACCCATTCCGTTAGCCTAGCACTTGATCGTTTAGTATATTGCTATTGCTTTCTTCATGACTTATACATGTTCCTGTAACTATGAGAATTATGCAACTCCCGTTTACCGGAGGAACACTTTGGGTACTACCAAACGTCACAACGTAACTGGGTGATTATAAAGGAGTACTACAGGTGTCTCCGAAGGTACATGTTGAGTTGGCGTATTTCGAGATTAGGTTTTGTCACTCCGATTGTCGGAGAGGTATCTCTGGGCCCTCTCGGTAATGCACATCATTATAAGCCTTGCAAGCAATGTGACCAAATGAGTTGGTTACGGAATGATGCATTACGGAACGAGTAAAGAGACTTGCCGGTAACGAGATTGAACTAGGTATTGGATACCGACGATCAAATCTCGGGCAAGTAACATACCGATGACAAAGGGAACAACGTATGTTGTTATGCGGTTTGACCGATAAAGATCTTCGTAGAATATGTAGGAACCAATATGGGCATCCAGGTTCCGCTATTGGTTATTGACCGAGAATAGTTCTAGGTCATGTCTACATAGTTCTCGAACCCGTAGGGTCCGCACGCTTAACGTTACGATGACAGTTTTATTATGAGTTTATAAGTTTTGATGTACCGAAGTTTGTTCGGAGTCCCGGATGTGATCACGGACGTAACGAGGAGTCTCGAAATGGTCGAGACATAAAGATCGATATATTGGAAGCCTATATTTGGACATCGGAATCGTTCCGGGTGAAATCGGCATTTTACCGGAGTACCGGGAGGTTACCGGAACCCCCCGGGGGGTTATTGGGCCTACATGGGCCTCGAGGGAGAAGAGGGAAGGAGGCAGGAGGGGGCCGCGCGCCCCTCCCCTTCCTAGTCCGAATAGGACAAGGGAAGGGGGGCGGCGCCCCCCCCCTTTCCTTCCCCTCTTCCTCCTCTTTCCCCCCTTCTCCTATTCCAACTAGGAAAGAAGGGAGTCCTACTCCCGGTGGGAGTAGGACTCCCCCCTTGGCGCGCCCTCCTTGGCCGGCCGCCTCCTCCCCCTGGCTCCTTTATATACGGGGGCGGGGGGCACCCCATAGAGAACACAAGTTGATCTACGGATCGTTCCTTAGCCGTGTGCGGTGCCCCCCTCCACCATATATATTCCACCTCGGTCATATCGTCGCGGAGTTTAGGCGAAGCCCTGAGCCGGTAGAGCATCATCATCATCACCACGCCGTCGTGCTGACGGAACTCATCCCTGAAGCTTTGCTGGATCGGAGCCCGGGGATCGTCATCGAGCTAAACGTGTGCTGAACTCGGAGGTGCCGTACGTTCGGTACTTGGATCGGTCGGATCGTGAAGACGTACGACTACATCAACCGCGTTGTTATAACGCTTCCGCTTACGGTCTACGAGGGTACATGGACATTACTCTCCCCTCTCGTTGCTATGCCATCACCATGATTTTGCATGTGCGTAGGAAATTTTTGAAATTACTACGTTCCCCAACAATTTCCACCACCACTTTTATTTCGAGTCAGTAGTATGCCACCACACCATTGTGTTATATCCGCCATTATGTTTAATTATTGGCGCGTCTGTAATAAATTGTTGAGCACCCTAGCTCGACCATGTAATATATTTAATGCTACTGGCTTACTGTATCAAGATTTTGTCTACCAGTTAGGAGGTTTTTCCTCATACTGGACTAAAAAGATCGGTTTCTCAATAAGTATTTTATTGGAAAACCGGTCGTGACAAGCTTGGTACCAGAGCCAGGCTGACTGTAGGAAGCCACTAGGCGCGATCGCTAATCGGTTATTAGCATGATAGAGCTAATTCTTTTTTTTGCAAATGTAGTCATTTTCTGACAGTCAGCATAAATTTATGACCTGACCACTCAGAATTTTTGCCTACTTTTGTAGATGGCTGACAACAACTGCGAGTCACAGATGTTCGCCAATGTGCCTGAGGGGTTCGTCAAGCTCCTCTCCTTCATCGTCCAGGTCGCGATGGGGCCATCAGTGCGCCCCGTCTTCACACTCTATCAGCACAAGGTCAACGACAATCTGACCATGCACCAGGCCGTGGTGCAATTCAAGGGAGGGCATGTTGAGTTACGCCGCTTCCGGTTCTTGGGAAGAGCCATGCCTACGGAGAAGCATGCTATGCAGATGGCAGCCCGTGAGGCGATAGCTCGTCTCAGGGATGTCCTTCCTTCGATGAGGACTCGTCGTTACCGCTACCTTCCATGCCACGTGCCATACGCCTATCACTACGTGTTCTCTTGCCCCGGAGGAGAACGAGACTAGGCTTTTGAGATGCTTATCGAGTATCTCCGGGCTCTGGAGGCAGCCTTCGACAGCCTGGTGGACGACTTCGTGGCTACCCGCATGGACTCAGTCCATGGCTGTGCCGCTAACAGGAGGGAGCTCCTGCATGCCGCACCACCACTGACTTTCGTCTCGTCCTCAGCATCTTATGCACCTACCACTCTCGCCGCTGCTCGTCGCCTTCCTTCCACCGAGGAATTCAACCAAGTCATTGCGCCCACTCCAGTCCGCACTGCACCACCCATTGCGCCTACTCCTGTTCGTGTTGCTCCGCCTATGGCGCCTGCTCCATCTACTCAGCGCAAAACTTCACGTCTAGAGCCTATTAGCGAGGAGGAGGTTGAGTCCCCAACCTCACTGCGCCTCACCCTCGGCAGGCCAAGGGAGATCCTGCGCCTCACCCTCGGCAGGCCAAGGGAGATCCTCACCATCTCCGACTGAGTACGCTTAGCCGCCATGCGATGTACCAACTTGTACGATATGTTTATATGTACATAGGTTGTGAGAAGTAGCTTGTTTGCGCATCATGTAGGAACTGGGAGAAGTGCACTAGCCTAAATAACATGTCAGGAATATGTACGCATATCCTGAGTGATGTATTGTATAATTACTGCTTGCGTGTAAGATATGTAATGAGCAGTCCTTCTCCATGCGCAATCGATTTGTTTTCTTGAGAAATCCTGGAACATTAAAAAATTTCCCAGTATTTATGCATTTATTAATTTTTGCAACTCATTTCCCTTTCTTATGAGTTTTACAAAATATATCCCCAGAGTGAAAAATGTCTCGTCCTTGGACGCGCTCCATGCCAACTCCACCAGAGGAAAATTATGGCACCCAACCAAGCAACAATTTCACACAGGGGCAGTCAAGTCAACAGGACAGTGAAACAGCACTTTCCCAAATGTGCCGTCTTTATGAGCAAAGTCAGCAACAACATCAAGAAATGATGAACCAAGTCATAAATATGGGAAATCACCTTGGACAGTATCAGCAACAATCCAAGTTATCTGAGCTACAGAGGACGCGTCCCCAAACATTTTCTCATACTGACACACCTCTTGAGGCCGAGGACTGGCTTCGAGACATGGAAAGAAAATTAATTATTGCACAGTGTTCAGATCTTGAGAAAGTGCTATATGCACCACACTATCTCACTAGAGCAGTTGCATCGTGGTGGGAAAATTTCCTACACATGCACCCCAACGAAAATAATATAACCTGGGAGGAGTTCAAAGAAGGTTTTCGTGGGGCGCATATTCCTAAAAGTCTTATAAAGATCAAGAAGAGAGAGTTTGATTACCTCAAACAAAGGACCATGACGGTGTAAGAATACAACGGTCAGTTTACTCTATTGTCTCGCTACGCCAACGAAGAGCGTATGACTGAAAGCAAGAAGATGGAAAAATTCCTAGACGGTCTGGCACCCGCGCTCAAATGCCAGCTGGTTGTGCACACCTTCCCAGATTTTAAAACGCTGGTGGATAAGGCCATTACCTTGGAAATGAGAGATGCAGCTTGGAGGATTTCCGCAAGCGAAAAAGGGACCAGACTAATCTTGCTCACAACCACCGAAGCAAGACAGATTTTCAGAAAGGTGGGACACACAAACCCATGACAAACATCTCACGCCCAGTCAAGAATTTCCATGCAAGAGACAAGGAGTTCACATATCGCCCAGGCGTTACTTGCTACGCTTGTGGAGAAGAAGGGCATTATGCCAAGCAGTGCCCCAAGCCAAGGAACTCGACCGCAAAGCCGAACAACGGTGGCAATAATTCAGCGCCAAAGCGTAACAATTTCAACCCCAATAACAACCACAGGAAGGGTCATCTGAACCACGTGACCAGAGAGGAAGCACAGAATGCCCCGGATATCGTACTCGGTACGTTCCCTGTCAACACAATACCTGCCATGGTTTTGTTTGATTCTGGAGCTTCTCACTCATTCATTTTGAAAAGTTTTGCTTTGCAAAATAATTTTTCGATGGTTCCCTTGGAAAAATCCATGATCATCATGTCCCCTGGAATTAAGCACGTTACCCAGAGTTACTTCCAAGGTGTGGTTATTGAGTTTGAAGGATTGAAGTTTCACGCCAACCTTATTGTATTGGAAAATAAAGGACTGGATGTCATCTTAGGGATGGATTGGTTGACCACCAACAAAGGTTTTATTGACTGCTTCAACCGGACCATAATTCTTACCCACCACCATGGGAAGACAATAAAAGTTTCAGCCAAAGAGAGAAAAATATCCCGACAACCGAGATTGAACAAGGTGGATATTTCTGAATTCAGCAAGGTTCCAGTAGTGTGTGAATTTCCAGACGTATTTCCCGAAGAACTACCAGGCATGCCACCAGACCGAGAGATAGAATTCAGCATTGAGCTAGCACCCGGAACCACCCCCATATACAAGAAACCATACAGAATGGCACCATCCGAATTGGTAGAATTGAAGAAGCAAATAAAAGAATTATTGGACAAAGGATATATTCGCGCCAGCTCCTCACCTTGGGGTTCGCCAATTTTATTTGCCAAGAAGAAGGATGGAACCCTGAGATTGTGTATCGACTATCGAGCACTTAACATGGTCACAATCAAGAACAAATACCCGATGCCATGGATAAATGATTTATTTGATCAGCTTGCTCAGGCCAAGGTATTCTCGAAAATTGACTTAAGATCGGGATACCATCAATTAAAAGTACGAACAGAAGATATTCCCAAGACAGCCTTCACCTCCGGGTACGGATTGTATGAGTTCACAGTAATGCCATTTTGGCTAACGAATGCCTTCGCATATTTTGTTCACGTCATGAACAAAGTATTTATGAAGTTTATGGACAAGTTTGTTGTGGTATTCATCGACGATATTCTGATATACTCCAAGACACCAGAAGAGCACGCTGAACATCTCCGAATTGTACTAGGAGAACTCAGGAAACATCAATTGTACGCCAAGTTCAGCAAGTGTGAATTTTGGTTAAGGCAGGTAGGTTTTTTGGGCCACGTACTGACCCAAGAAGGTATTGCCGTAGACCCGGAAAAAGTCAAGGCCGTACTTGACTGGAAATCACCAGCTAGCGTAACGGACGTACGAAGTTTCTTGGGAATGGCAGGTTACTACTGAAGATTTATTGAACGATTTTCCACTATAGCAAAGCCAATGACGTAGCTACTCAAGAAAGACAAGAAGTTTGAATGGCCGGAAGCTTGCGAGAAAAGTTTCCAAGAACTAAAAAGGAAATTAACGACAGCACCAGTATTAATTGTGCCAGACATACACAAGAATTTTGAGGTGTATTGTGACGCATCCCGGAAGGGCCTCGGATGCGTATTGATGCAAGAAGGCAAGGTAGTCGCGTATGTTTCCAGACAACTTCGCAAGCATGAAGAAAATTATCCTACTCATGACCTGGAGTTAGCAGCAGTTATTCATGCACTCAAAGAGTGGAGACACTTCCTACTTGGAAATCGTTGTGAAATATACACAGACCATAAAAGCCTCAAGTATATTTTCACACAACCGGAACTCAATTTACGGCAACGACGCTGGTTGGAATTAGTGAAGTATTATGATGTTGGAATCCACTATCATCCAGGAAAAGCAAATGTAGTGGTGGATGCTCCTAGTCGGAACCCTAGCTCGGACAATGACAACCTACCAAACCTGAGACCTGAATTTCGGCAGGAGTTTGCTAAACTCAACTTAATGGTGGTCACCGAAGGCAGTGTGTCGAATTTGGAAATACAGCCTACCCTGATAGAAAAGATTAAGGAGGCTCAACATGGGCACCCCAGCATTGAAGGCATAAAACGAAAGTGAGTTCGGGCAAGGCCTCAGAATTCATCATAGACGAGCAGGAATATTGTGGTACGGAGATAGCTTTGCGTACCAAATATCGAGGACCTTAAACAGCAAATTTTAGTTGAAGGGCACACCGCTCCGTATTCAATCCATCCTGGAGGAACAAAAATGTACAAGGATCTTCAGGAAAAATTTGGTGGCACGGTATAAAAAGGGACATAGCCACGTTCATTGCATGTTGTGGACTCATGTCAACGCATCAAGGCAGAGCACCAGAAACCGGCCGACTATTACAACCAAATAAGATACCCGAGTGGAAATGGGACGAGATTGGAATGGATTTTATTGTTGGGCTACCTCGGTCACGACACGGGAATGATGCCATATGGGTCATCACAGATAGACTGACTAAGGTGGCACACTTCATCCCCGTGAAGACAACCCACACCACTCAGAAGCTTGCCAGGCTTTATCTTTCCCGTATCGTCTGCTTACATGGAGTTCCAAAGACTATAATATCAGACAGAGGCACTCAATTCGTCTCCTGATTTTGGGATCAATTACAACAAGCTCTGGGAACTCAACTGGCGTTTAGTACCGCATACCATCCCCAGACTGATGGACAAACTGAACGCGTAAACCAAATTCTAGAAGACATGCTGAGAGCATGTGTCCTCACTTATGGAACCAGTTGGGAGGAAAGCTTGCCATACGCAGAGTTCGCATACAACAACGGTTACCAGGCCAGCCTGCAAATGGCACCATTTGAAGCCTTGTACGGGCGGAGATGCCGTACCCCGCTAAATTGGTCAGAGACCGGAGACAGCCGTATCTTCGGCCCAGACATGCTCAAAGAAGCCGAGGAAAAGGTCAAGCTAATCAGGGACCGACTCAAGACAGCTCAAAGCCGACAGAAGAGTTATTACGATCAGAAACATCGTGGAATCAGTTTTGAACCCGGTGAGTTTGTGTACCTACGAGTATCTCCTATGAGAGGCCTGCAACGATTCAAGATCAAGGGAAAGCTAGCACCAAGATTCATCGGACCATTCTGTATAGTGGCACGAAGAGGCACGGTAGCCTACCAGCTAGACTTACCCGAAGAATTATCAGATATCCACGACGTATTCCACATCTCGCAGTTGAGGAAGTGCGTAAGCAACCCAGAGAAGCAAGTATCCCATGAAAACATTGACGTGCAACCAGACCTCACCTATCGGGAACATCCAATAAAAATATTAGAGGAGTCTGAAAGGAGGACCCGACAGAAAACCATCAAGTTTTTCAGAGTCCAGTGGAGCAATCACACCGAGAGTGAAGCGACTTGGGAAAGAGAGGATTTTCTTCGGACAGAGCACCCACACTTATTTGAGGATCAGCTGAAATCTTGGGGACAAGATTTTTCCTAAGGGGGTAGGTGTTGTGACACTCCAAAAAATTTTATTTGGTTTTCAACAAAAACTTTGTTGGATTTGAAGAAGGTCATTTAAATCCTTCCAAAAACCTCTCTCTCTCAAAACTTTTCCCCTTGGCAAGGATTTTATTTTTTGTATCTTCTTCAACCCTGGTGTTTGGTTATTAAAAACCTTTCTTCTGATTGTTCCCTCTCAAATTATTTTTTGGAATTTATTTTCTTTTAAAAAGAAACCCTATGGGTTTTGGGGCTACTCTTTTGTTTTTAAACCACCCATGGTTTTACCATGCCTCATGTGGTAATTTCTTCCAAAACCCCTCCCTCCACTTTGGGGCAATCCAAACATTCTGTTTCAACAGGTCCAACCCATTTTTGAATTTTATTTCATTTATTTTTCCCCAAAAACAATTATGTCATTTATTTTGAGCCTAGATGATTTACAAAGAAGTACTTGATTTCCTTTGAGTTTTGATCTCAAACCAACTCCTCTGGATAGTCCTTAAGACCCCCAACCTAGATCCATCAAGATCCACTCTTCCTCTTTTCAAAATTTTCAAGTTTCAACCTCTGCAAATTTGGACCAGATTCATCATTTTTGGTGAAATTCATATTTTCCTTTCTCCATAAATTCCACCAAAATTCAGGCAGCCCCCAGGTGCTTTGAGAGGCCACCACACCAAAGATCAGCCCCAGATAAATTTTTCTCATGCTTGAATCATTTCATCAAACACTTGGTCGGTACTGTTACTGTGGATATTCAGTAAAATTTAGAATTTCAGAGTTTTGTCAGTGTCGTTTTTCCTCAGTGCCTTGTCATCGATCACCAGTGCACCCTGGCGCGTTGCGCACGGCCTCTCCTCCTTGACCAGAGCACCCCATGCTCTCTTGGACGGGCGCAGGTGTCGGTGGCGGCGAGCATCACCGATGCCGGCAGCTTCTGCGGTAGCAGAGCCACCCGTGACGGCCAACGGGAGCCAGCGCCAGCTCGCTACGCCGTCCGGCGCCGCCCAACGCCCCCTAGCCCTCCGCGTGGCCTTCTGCATGCCAGCGCACACCGTAGCACCGTCGCCGTGGCCCGGCAAGCACAGGGCGCGCCCTCTGCCGCCGACGGATCCACGCCGCCCCGTTCTGTCGAAACCACCCATGCGCGCCTAATCCAACCTGGTTTAGCTTCTAAACAGAACCCGTGGACCTCCACGTTGATGCCCAACCCCCTAATCTCCCGACCAAGCACTGCACCGCCGTAACCATCGCCGGAGATCCCCGTTCACGGCCACCGCCTCGGATCGCCTATAAAAAGAGGCCCCGAGCTCGCTCTCGAGCACACACTACCACTGCACCCCACCAACGCCTCGCCAAGCCACTAGGAGGACCCCGAGGAGGTCTCCTGCCCCAACTCCGGCCGCCCCGACCCGCCACGGCCACCAACTCGATTCGCTCCGGTGAGGCCATCCCCTACACCCAAACCTCGTCAGTAGCCTCCTCGAGTACCCAGTGAGCTAACCCAAGCATCGATTTGATCTTCGCAGCCCTCCCCGACGAGATCCAACTCCACCCGAGCCGCCGTCCGCCGGAGCAAGGGTCGCCGTCGACGTGGTGCTCGCCGACGACCACCACCACCACCCACCAACGCAGAAGGACACGCTGAGCACATAGGTATCGCCCGATCCCTCTGCCTCGCCCTGGATCGCCGCCGGCGACCACCGCAGCTCTCGGGCGCCGACGAGCTCTGTTCTCTCTGTTTGAATTTTTAAACCTGACAGGTGGGACCCGCCTGTCAGCCTATCTTTTTCTTCTAAACGAACAGTTTTCTGAAAACGTAATCGGGCAAATACGCTTTCAGTCTGAAACGTTTTTCCGGTCTTTTCTGTTCAGCCCCCTAAGAAGTTTCTGTTTCATTACAGAAAGGTCCCTGGATTAAAACCCTTATAACTTTTAAACAAAGAAGGATTTTTGTTTGATTCTTTTTCTGTCCTCTTTAAAATTTTATCTAGTTTTTTATCAGATTTATTTGAAAAATATTTGGAATACTTTTGTGCACCTCACAGTATTTACGATAGTGCGTGTATTTCTGTATACCGTAGATACCGAAGGAGGTGACGGAACCGCGAACTTCACCGAGCTAGGCTCCGACTACTCCGAACCAGGCAAGCATGTTTGAACTTTTGATATGATGAGTGTCTTTGGCATGTTTGCAGTAAGTAGTTTCATGGCATGTTTATGAGCATCTCGATGAATGTTATGTTAGATGCAAAAGATGAGGCAAGTGAGTTTTCGAAAATCCATGAGTTGTTGGATATGAGTTTGCATGGCCATGTGATGGCATGAGGATGGGTAAGATGGCAGTGTTGTAGCATGCCAGTCTTATCCCAGACTATTTGACTCCAGTGTCAAATGAATCAGTCCAGTTTCCATCCGTTTTCCCTTCCTGTACTACCACATGTTTTCCGCAAGGGATATGGCTTAGTAAGTTGCAAACCGCTTTCCTGGTACACACCAAATCAAGAGGCCGTGATGATGGTTCCATGGCCCTGGATTAAAGCCAGTCATCCGGTCAGGGGGCATGGGTGTTTCCGGTTGGGACCGAGAGTGGGGCACCCCTTAGAGCGCGCGTATATAAATTTGATCCCATGCTATTCGAGATTGTGATCTCCCCGTCTCAAAGTTTTTCTTGAACGCTGTCTAGGGTGATTCCTGGCATCGTGAGGTGGGATGGGTGTGTACTGGTTAGATGTGTTTCTTCCGAAATACCGTAAACGGAACTAGTCCTTCGTGACTACGGAAATCCGTTGGCTGTGGGTATTTAGTACAAACTCTGCAGAGTCAAAAATTCTATGAATCATCTTATCCATGTCCAAATACCATGTTCAACTTATCTTGTCAAGTGTCAGTCTCGGTGACAAAAACTCCGGAGAACCACATGAGTGTTAAGTCCGGTTGAATGTTTATTCCTGTGGATGGACTAACCCGTTTATTACTATGTGTTGAATATTTTTCACGAGTATTATATTTTGTGAGATTAATAATGAATTTAAGCCCTTTCTGCGATGTCGCTTAGACGTCCGACTGTGGCATATTTGTTTACTTTTAATTAAGCCCTTTCTGTGATGTCGCTCAGACGTCCGACTGTGGCATATTTGTTTACTTTAATTTAAGCCCTTTCTGCGATGTCGCTTAGACGTCCGACTGTGGCATATTTGTTTACTTTTGATATAAGCCCTTTCTGCGATGTCGCTCAGACGTCCGACTGTGGCATATTTGTTATTTACTTTTAATATACGCCCTTTCTGCGATGTCGCTCAGACCTCCGACTGTGGCACGCTTGTTATTTACTTTTGATATAAGCCCTTTCTGTGATGTCGCTCCGACGTCCGACTATGGCACGCATGTCCTTTACTTTTCAATATAAGCCCTTTATGTGGTGTCGCTTAGACGCCCGATTGCGGCATGTTTATTTATTTGTTCACCCTTCGAGGCATCGCTTCAGACCCCCGATCGGTTTTCAGTTATTTTGTGGATTTCGGGAGGACTACCGCCTGACTTCCTTATTACTAAATAATGTCGTGCAAGTTTATCATTTGAATGTGCCTTACTAATTGCTCATGATGCATTCATGCATGCATTTGTTATATCTTATGTCCGAACTGTCTTGCGAGTACTTTCAAAGTACTCACCTGGCTTGTTGATTTGGCCAGATGTTGACGAAGGCGATCTCATGGATGAAGAGTTCGATAGCGAGTCCGACGCCTAGAGGAGTCCCAGGCAGTCTCGTGCGATCATGGATTTGGTCACTGTATTACATCCGCTTCCGCTACCCAAAAATGATTCATCGAGCCTCACCTCGACGCTCGATGAGCTGCCAGTTTAGGAGTCATGTTATTCACACCACTGTGATATTTCCACCACCACTTTTATTTCGAGTCAGTAGTATGCCACCACACCATTGTGTTATATCCGCCATTATGTTTAATTATTGGCGCGTCTGTAATAAATTGTTGAGCACCCCAGCTCAACCATGTAATATATTAATGCTACTGGCTTACTGTATCAAGATTTTGTCTACCAGTCAGGAGGATTTTTCCTCATACTGGACTAAAAAGATCGGTTTCTCAATAAGTATTTTATTGGAAAACCAGTCGTGACACTTCGTCGCCACAAAAATCTCAACGCCATCATCACAGTCATCCATCAACCATTGCCGCAATCATCGCAATGACCCCCACATCCTCACGTATCCATTTGTCGCTCCAGCTAGTGACCACTTCAAGAACAATTCCCCCAGGGGAGCATAATGTAGAGCACCATTATCGTTCGATCCGATGAGATATGAGGTTTCCCCTGGAATGCTTTGTGGAGAGAGCCAAGCACCACACCTCGACAAAGTCTCGAAGAAAGTAGCGCCCCAAGGGGTAAACTGCCAGCCTAGGCCAAGAGCCAAGGGCAAAGTTTTCACCCGGTGTTCCCTTGTTCTCCTCTTGCCCGAACCACGAGACCGGCCGGTCCACTACACAACCCTCACCACCGCATGAAAATCTTTGCACGTTGGGCCGCCTCATGGCCTACCGCACCACCATATCAACAATTTAGGGTCGCAATCCCATCTTCTAGGCAGCACGCCATAGCACATCCTAGCGACCACCCACTCAAGCACTAGTCATCCGCTGATATGTGTGCAACGTCTGCCACCGATGCAACTTGATGATCTAGGTGCAAGGTCCCAGATCCCCATTGCCTCAGACCACCCCATAGCACGCTGCGCCATGGTCCTCCTTGCCACGTCTTCGAGGATCCATGGCCCGAATCCGCCTCTTCGGCTTTCTAAAGGAAATATGCCCTAGAGGCAATAATAAAGTTATTATTTATTTCCTTATTTCATGATAAATGTTTATTATTCATGCTAGAATTCTACTAACCTAAAACATAATACATGTGTGAATACATAGAAAAACATAGTGTCAATAGTATGCCTCTACTTGACTAGCTCGTTAATCAAAGATGGTTAAGTTTTCTAACCATAGACATGACTTGTCATTTGATTAACAGGATCACATCATTAGGAGAATGATGTGATTGACTTGACTCATTCCGTTAGCTTAGCACTTGATCATTTAGTATGTTGCTATTGCTTTCTTCATGACTTATACATGTTCCTATAACTATGAGATTATGCAACTCCCGTTTACCGGAGGAACACTTTGTGTGCTACCAAACGTCACAACGTAACTGGGTGATTATAAAGGAGCTCTACAGGTGTCTCCGAAGGTACATGTTGGGTTGGCGTATTAGATTAGGATTCGTCACATTGATTGTCGGAGAGGTATCTCTGGGCCCTCTCGGTAATGCACATCACTATAAGCCTTGCAAGCAATGTAGCTAATGAGTTAGTTACAGAATGATGCATTACGTAACGAGTAAAGAGACTTGCTGGTAACGATATTGAACTAGGTATTGAGATACCGACGATCGAATCTCGGGCAAGTAACATACCGATGACAAAGGGAACAACATATGTTGTTATGCGGTTTGACCAACAAAGATCTTCGTAGGATATGTAGGAGCCAATATGAGCATCCAGGTTCCGCTATTGGTTATTGACCAGAGACATTCTCGAACCCGTAGGGTCCGCATGCTTAAAGTTAGATGACGGTTATATTACGAGTTTATGTGTTTTGATGTACCGAAGGAGTTCGGAGTCCCGGATGAGATCGGGGACATGACGGGGAGTCTCGAAATGGTCGAGACATAAAGATCGATATATTGGATGACTATATTCGGACTCCAGAAAGGTTCCAAGTGATTCAGGTATTTTTCAGAGTACCGGAGAGTTACGGGAATTCGCCGGGGAGTATATGGGCCTTATTGGGCCATAGGGGAATAGAGGAGAAAGGCCAAAAGGAAGGAGGCGCGCAGCCCCCATCTGGTCCGAATTGGACAAGGGGTGCAGCCCCCTTTTCCTTCTTCCTCTTCCCCTCTTTCCTTCTCTCCTACTCCAACAAGGGAAGGAGGAGTCCTACTCCCGGTGGGAGTAGGACTTCCCCCCTTGGCGCGCCCTCCTCCTAGGCCGGCCGCCTCCCCCCTTGCTCCTTTATATACGGGGGTAGGGGGGCACCCCATAGACACAACAATTGATCCTTGGATCTCTTAGCCGTGTGCGCTTGCCCCCTCCACCATAATCCACCTCGATAATATCGTAGCGGTGCTTAGGCGAAGCCCTGCATCGGTAGAACATCATCATCGTCACCACGCAGTTGTGCTGATGGAACTCTCCCTCAAAGCTCGGCTGGATCGGAGTTCGAGGGACGTCAGCGAGCTAAACGTGTGCTGAACTCGGAGGTGTCGTACGTTCGGTACTTGGATCGGTCGGATCGTGAAGATGTACGACTACATCACGCGTTGTGCTAAACTTCCGTTTCGTCTACGAGGGTACGTGGACACACTCTCCCCCGCTTGTTGCTATGCATCATCATGATTTTTGCGTGTGCGTAGAATTTTTTTTTGAAATTACTACGTTACCCAACAGTGGCATCCAAGCCAGGTTTATGCGTAGATGTTATATGCACGAGTAGAACACAAGTGAGTTGTGGGCGATAGAGTCATACTGCTTACAGCATGTCATACTTTGTTCGGCGGTATTGTTGGATGAAGGGCCCGGACCGACATTACGCGTACGCTTACGCGAGACCGGTTTCTACCGACGTGCTTTGCACACAGGTGGCTGCGGGTGTCAGTTTCTCCAACTTTAGTTAAACAAGTGTGGCTACGCCTGGTCCTTGCGAAGGTTAAAAATCACTAACTTGACGAACTATCGTTGTGGTTTTGATGCGTAGGTAAGAACAGTTCTTGCTCAGCCCGTAGCAGCCACGTAAAATTTGCAACAACAAAGTAGAGGACGTCTAACTTGTTTTTGCATGCATGTTGTGATGTGATATGGTCAAACGTGATGCTATGGTTTTATTGTATGCGATGATCATGTTTTTAACCAAGTTATCGGCAACTGCAGGAGCCATATGGTTGTTGCTTATTGTATGAAATGCAAGCGCCCTGTAATTGCTTTACATTATCACTAACGGTAGCGATAGTCGTAGAAGCAATAGATGGCGAAATGACAACGATGCTACGATGGAGATCAAGGTGTCACGACGGTGACGATGGTGATCACGACGGTGCTTCGAAGATGGAGATCAACAAGCACAAGATGATGATGACCATATCATATCATTATATTGATTGCATGTGATGTTTATCCTTTATGCATTTATCTTGCTTTGATTGACGTAGCATTTTTAAGATATCCTCACTAATTATCAAGAAGTGTTCTCCCTGAGTATGCACCGTGCGAAAGTTCTTCGTGCTGAGACACCACATGATGATCGGGTGTTGATAGGCTCTACGTTCAAAATACAACGGGTGCAAAATGTTGCACACAGCGGAATACTTCAGGTTAAACTTGATGAGCTAGCATTACAGATATGACCTCAGAACACGGAGACCGAAAGGTCGAACGTGAATCATATAGTAGATATGATCAACATAGTGATGTTCACCATTGAGAAACTACTCCATCTCACATGATGATCAGACATGGTTTAGTTGATTTGGATCACGTGATCACTTAGATGACTTAGAGAGATGTCTTCTAAGTGGGAGTTCTTAAGTAATATGATTAATTGAACTTTAATTTATCATGAACTTAGTCCTGGTAGTATTTTACAAATTATGTTGTAGACTAATAGCTCGCGTTGTTGCTTCCCTATGTTTTATATGTGTTACTAGATAAAAACTATGTTAAAAGATGTTAGTAGCAATGATGCGGACTTGGTCCGTCATCTAAGGTTTATCCTCATTGCTGTACAGAAGAATTATGTCCTTGATGCATCACTAGGTGATAGACCTATTGCAGGAGTAGATGCAGACGTTATGAATGTTTGGCTAGCTCAATATGATCTACTTGATAGTTTTGTGCACCATGCTTTATGGCTTAGAACCGGGACTACAAAAACGTTTTTGAAACGTCACGGAACATATGAGATGTTCCATGAGATGAAATTGATATTTCAGACTCTGCCCGTGTCAAGAGGTATGAGACCTCTGACAAATACTTCGCCTAAAAGATGGAGGAGAATTGATTAACTAGTGAGCAAGTGCTTAGATTGTCTGAGTACTACAATCACTTGAATCAAGTGGGAGTTAATCTTCCAGATAAGATAGTGATTGACAGAGTTCTCTAGTCACATCACTAAGTTACTAGAACTTCGTGATGAACTATAATATGCAAGGGATGAAGAAAATGATTCCCGAGCTCTTTGTGATGCTGAAATCAACAATGGTAGAAATCAAGAAAGAACATCAAGTGTTGATGATTGACAAGATCACTAGTTTCAAGAAAAGGGCATGGGAAAGAAAGGGAAACTTCAAGTAGAATGGCAAGCAAATTGTCACTCCCGTGAAGAAACCCAAAGCTGGACCAAAGCCTGAAACTGAGTGCTTCTACTGCAAAGGAAATGGTCACTGGAAGCGGAAATTCCCTGAATATTTGGTGGATAAGAAGGATGGCAGAGTGAACAAGGGTATATTTGATATACAGGTTATTGATGTGTACCTTACTAGTGTTTATAGTAGCCCCTGAGTATTTGATACTTGTTTGGTTTCTAAGATTAGTAACTCGAAATAGGAGTTACATAATAAACATAGATTAGTTGAGGGGAAGTGACGATGAGTGTTGGAAGTAGTTCCAAGATTGATATGATCATCATCACACAC
This sequence comes from Triticum aestivum, assembly GCF_018294505.1. NCBI lineage: Eukaryota > Viridiplantae > Streptophyta > Magnoliopsida > Poales > Poaceae > Triticum > Triticum aestivum. The sequence continues at coordinate 509,610,877 of NC_057804.1, forward strand.
TCCCTATACTTTCGGGATTAGTGTTAAAACTAAATAAATGTTATTTGGCGTTTGCGTTGAGCATGAATATGATTTGATCATGTTTATTGCAATACAGTTATTCATTTAAAGTTAGAGAATAATTGTTGTTCTATTTACATGAATAAAACCTTCAATGGTCATACACCCAATGAAAATAGTTTGTTGGATCTCGATCATAGTGATACACATATTCATAATATTGATGCCAAAAGATGCAAAGTTAATAATGATAGTGCAACTTATTTGTGGCACTGCTGTTTGGGTCATATCGGTGTAAAGCGCATGAAGAAACTCCATAAAGATGGATTTTCGGAATCACTTGGTTATGAATCATTTGATGCTTGCGAACCGTGCCTTTTGGGCAAGATGACTAAAACTCCATTCTCCGGAACAATGGAACGAGCTACTGACTTGTTGGAAATAATACATACTGATGTATGCAGACCAATGAGTATTAAGGCTCGTGGCGGGTATCGTTATTTTCTGACCTTCACAGATGATTTGAGCAGATATGGGTATATCTACTTGATGAAACATAAGTCTGAAACATTTGAAAAAGTTCAAAGAATTTCGGAGTGAAGTGGAAAATCATCATAACAAGAAAATAAAGGCTTTTTTTTGCGATTTGATCGCGAAGACAAATATTTGAGTTACGGGTTTGGTCTTCAATTAAAAACAATGTGGAATAGTTTCACAAGCTCACGCCACCTGGAACACCACAGCGTTATGGTGTGTCTGAATGTCATAACCACACTTTATTGGATATGGTGCGATCTATGATGTATCTTACCGATTTACCACAATTGTTTTGGGGTTGTGCATTAGAGACAGCTGCATTCACTTTAAATAGGGCACCATCAAAATCCCTTGAGACGACGCCTTATGAACTGTGGTTTGGCAAGAAACCAAAGTTGTCGTTTCTTAAAGTTTGGGGCTGCGAGGCTTATGTAAAAAAGTTTCAACCTGATAAGATAGAACCCAAATCGGAGAAGTGCGTCTTCATAGAATACCCAAAGGAAACTGTTGGGTACACCTTCTATCACAAATCCGAAGGCAAGATAATTGTTGCTAAGATGGATCCTTTCTAGAGAAGGAGTTTCTCTCGAAAGAAGTGAGTGGAAGGAAAGTAGAACTTGATGAGGTAATTGTACCTTCTCCCGAATTGGAAAGTAGTTCATCACAGAAATCAGTTCCAGTGATTCCTATACCAATTAGCAAGGAAGTTAATGATAATGATCATGAAACTCCAGATCAAGTTATTACAGAAACTCGTAGGTCTTCCAGAGTACGGTCCGCACCGGAGTGGTACGGTAATCCTGTTCTGGAAGTCATGTTACTAGACCATGATAAACCTACGAACTATGAGGAAGCGATGATGAGCCCAGATTCCGCGAAATGGCTTGAGGCCATGAAATCTGAGATGGGATCCATGTATGAGAACAAAGTGTGGACTTTGGTGGACTTTCCCGATGATCGGCAAGCCATAGAAAATAAATGGATCTTCAAGAGGAAGACGGACGTTGATAGTAGTGTTACTATCTACAAAGCTCGACTTGTCGCAAAAAGGTTTTCAACAAGTTCAAGGTGTTGACTACAATGAGATTTTCTCAACTACAGCGATGCTTAAAGTCTGTCCGAATCATGTTAGCAATTGCCACATTTTATGAAATCTGGCAAATGGATGTAAAAAATTGCATTCCTTAATGGTTTTCTTAAAGAAGAGTTGTATATGATGCAACTAGAAGGTTTTGTCAATCCGAAAGGTGCTAACAAAATGTGTAAGCTCCAGCAATCCATCTATGGACTGGTGCAAGCATCTCGGAGTTGGAATATATGCTTTGATAAGTTGATCAAAGCATATAGTTTTATACGGACTTGAAGTGAAGCCTGTATTTACAATAAAGTGAGTGGGGCACTACAGCCTTTCTGATAAGTATATGTGAGTGACATATTGTTGATCATAAATGATGTAAAAAAATTCTGAAAAGCATAAAGAAGTGTTTGAAAGGAGTTCTTTAAAAGAAAGACCTCAGTAAAGCTACTTACATATTGAGCATCAAGATCTATTGAGATAGATCAAGACGCTTGATAAGATTTTTTCAGTGAGTACATACCTTGATGAGATTTTGAAGTAATTCAAAATGGAACAATCAAAGAAGGAGTTCTTGCCTGTGTTGCAAGGTGTGAAGTTGAGTAAGACTCAAAACTCGACCATGGCAGAAAAATAGAAAGAGAATGAAAAGTCATTCCCTATGCCTCAGTCATAGGTTCTATAAAGTATGCTATGCTGTGTACTAGACCTATTGTATACCTTGCTCTGTGTTTGGCAAGGGAGTACAATTTTGATCTAAGAGTAGATCACTGGACAGCGGTCAAGAAAATCCTTAGTGAGAACTAAGGAAATATTTCTCGATTATGGAGGTGATAAAAGAGCCCGTCGTAAAGAGTTATATCGGTGCAAGCTTTTACACCAATTCAGATGACTCTAAGTCTCAATCTGGATACATATTGATAGTGGGCGTAATCAGCTAGAGTAGCTCCGTGCAGAGCATTGTAGACATAGAATATTTGCAAAATACATACGGCTCTGAATATGACAGACCCGTTGACTAAACTTCTCTCACAAGCAAAACATGATCACACTCTACTAAACCCTTTGGGCGCTGGTCACATGACGATGTGAACTATGGGTGTTAATCACATGCAGATGTGAATATTAGTGTTAAATCACATGGTGATGTGAACTAGATTATTGACTCTAGTGCAAGTGGGAGACTGAAGGAAATATGCCCCAGAGGCAATAATATAGTTATTATTTATTTCCTTATTTCATGATAAATGTTTATTATTCATGCTAGAATTGTATTAACCGGAAACATAATACATGTGTGCATACATAGACAAACATAGTGTCACTAGTATGACTCTACTTGACTAGCTCGTTAATCAAAGATGGTTAAGTTTCCTAACCATAGACATGAGTTGTCATTTGATTAACGGGATCACATCATTAGGAGAATGATGTGATTGACTTGACCCATTCCGTTAGCTTAGCACTTGACCGTTTAGTATGTTGCTATTGCTTTCTTCATGACTTATACATGTTCCTATAACTATGAGATTATGCAACTCCCGTTTACCGAAGGAATACTTTGTGTGCTACCAAACGTCACAACATAACTGAGTGATTATAAAGGATCTCTACAGGTGTCTCTGAAGGTACATGTTGGGTTGGCGTATTTCGAGATTAGGATTTGTCACTCCGATTGTCGGAGAGGTATCTCTGGGCCCTCTCGGTAATGCACATCACTATAAGCCTTGCAAGCAATGTAGCTAATGAGTTAGTTATGGAATGATGCATTATGTAACGAGTAAAGAGACTTTCTAGTAACGAGATTGAACTAGGTATTGAGATACCGACGATCGAATCTCGGGAAAGTAACATACCGATGACAAAGGGAACAACGTATGTTGTTATGTGGTTTGACCGATAAAGATCTTCATAGAATATGTAGGAGCCAATATGAGCATCCAGGTTCCGCTATTGGTTATTGACCGAAGACATGTCTCGGTCATGTCTACATAGTTCTCGAACCCGTAGGGTCCGCATGCCTAAAGTTAGATGACAGTTATATTATGAGTTTATGTGTTTTGATGTACCGAAGGAGTTCGGAGTCCTGCATGAGATCGGGGACATGACGAGGAGCCTCGAAATGGTCGAGACGTAAAGATCGATATTTTGGACGACTATATTCGGACTTCAGAAAGGTTCCGAGTGATTCGGGTATTTTTCAGAGTACCGGAGAGTTACGGGAATTCGCCGGGGAGTATATGGGCCTTATTGGGCCATACGGGAATAGAGGAGAAATGCCAAAAGAAAGGAGGCGCGCAGCCCCCCTCTGGTCCGAATTGGACAAGGGGTGCAACCCCCTTTTCCTTCTTCCTCTCCCCCTCTTTCCTTCTCTCCTACTCCAACAAGGGAAGGAGGAGTCCTACTCCCGGTGGGAGTAGGACTCCCCCCCTTGGCGCGCCCTCCTCCTAGGCCGGCCGCCTCCCCCCTTGCTCCTTTATATATGGGGGCAGGGGGGAACCCCATAGACACAACAATTGATCCTTGGATCTCTTAGCCGTGTGTGGTGCCCCCCTCCACCATAATCCACCTCGATAATATCGTAGCGGTGCTTAGGCGAAGCCCTGCATCGGTAGAACATCATCATCGTCACCACGCCGTCGTGCTGACGGAACTCTCCCTCAAAGCTCGGCTGGATCGGAGTTCGAGGGACGTCATCGAGCTGAACGTGTGCTGAACTCGGAGGTGTCGTACGTTCGGTACTTGGATCGGTCGGATCATGAAGACGTATGACTACATCAACCGCGTTGTGCTAACGCTTCCGCTTTCGGTCTACGAGGGTACGTGGACACACTCTCTCCTCTCGTTGATATGCATCACCATGATCTTGCGTGTGCGTAGTTTTTTTTTTTGAAATTACTACGTTACCCAAAACTTTCACCGCTAGCTCTCAAGTAATCGTTTGGCAAGGCCATCCACACATGCAGCCATCCCGTGCGGCTGCAAACGCGTGAGCACACGTACTGGCCAGATAACGTGTAAGCAGATTTTTTTTCAAAACTATGACGTATTTTGTAGCAATTTCGGAAACTATAGCACATAATGAAAAAAATGCAAAACTATGACCCTGTCGGCCACGTGCAGGCCGAAAAGGTAGTTTTCGGCCAACTCTTGGCCGAAGTAGGGTTTTCGGCCTTGCCATGGCTGAAAAGTGGTTGAGCTGGCCGAAATGGCTGTTTTCGGCTGCTGTTTGGCCGAAAAGGTCTTTTTGGTCAAATGTAGGCCGAAATGTACTTTTTGGTCTACCCTAGGCCGAAAAGTATTTTTTGGTCTAGTGTAGGCCGAAAAGTCCCTTGGGCCCACCTTTCCGTTATCTGTTGGCCAATGTATTTTCCCACCAACCCCTTCCCGCCAACTCTTTCCCGCCAACCCTTTCCCGCCACCCCCTTCCCGCCAACCCCTTCCCGCCAACTCTTTCCCGCCAACCCCTTCCCGCTTTATGGATTGAGGAGAGCCAGGACGAAGATGATATCTTCATGCCCCGCTTCCGGGTTCTGCATCGTCGAAGGGCAAGAGTTCTTCATCGTCCAAGGGCAAGAGTTCTCCATCCTCGAAGGGCAATAGTTCTGCATCGACAGATGGCAAAAGGACCACATCGTCGAAGGGCAAGAGGGCTGCATCAACGAAGGGGTTGGCGGGAAAATACATTGGCCAATAATTAACGGAAAAAGGTGGCCCAAGGGACTTTTCGGCCTAAACTTGACCAAAAAGTCCTTTTCGGCCTACGATTGACCAACAAGTACGTTTCGGCCTACACTAGGCCAAAAAGTCCTTTTCAGCCAAAGGGTGGCCGAAAACACCCCTCTTTGGCCAGCTTTGCATCTTTTCGGCCAAGGCATGGCCGAAAACCCTATTTCGGCCTAGAGGTGGCCGAAAACACCCTTTTCGGCCAACACCTGGCCGACAGGGTGCTAGACTTGATATTTCTCCAAAGCATGCTGTAGTTTCCAAATTTGCTTCAAATAACGAGATAGTTTTGAAAAAAAATCCGTGTAAGCACCCCCGCCAACTTCAGGACTGAGAGATGTATCCCCCGATCTGCTGCGTCGCCCAGCAGGAGCGCCACCCAAGCCCTGAGGCGCCCCAGCTTCCACTTGTGAATAATGGTTGTCATCCCTAGCAATAGTTGAGAGCCTCCAGTGACGTTGATGGTGGAGACCCCCAACACGGGAGGCAAGTCTCCAAGCATCGCTGGCGCGCACCCATCAAGTGCCACCGCTCAAAATTCATCCGGGATATGTTGTGGCACACGTGAGAGAAGACGACCCCGGAGGTGCCATGTGGCGGCGACAAGGCGAGGGAGGAGGTGGGAGGGATGGCGCCACACAATTCTACCCGTGCCGCTCCTAGGAGAGCGATGTGGGGGCTGTTGTAAGAGTGTACCTCTTAGGCAGTAAGTGGTTAGTTTGCATGATTGCGCACGGTTGATATTAGAGCCCCACTTCGGCACACCCCCCCTCCCCCCACAAAGTTTTAAGGGTGAACAATTTATAAATTAGTAAAAAAATTCAAACTTGTGAAGTTTTTCCAAATTCATGATACTTTTAATATTTTAACTCGTAACCATTTTCAAATTCACAAAAAAATTCAAATTTGTGAACTTTTTAAAATTCGTGAAATTGTAAATTTTTTAGTCATGAACAATTTTGAATTTCATGAATTGTATTCAAACTTGCAAACTATTTTCAAATTCATAAACTTTTCATATCTAGCAGGCGAAGCGGGCGAGCATGAGACCGAGCTTGCGCAATATTGGACCGCGAGCGCCAGCTTCATAACCGGCACTTAAAGCGCTGACTAGGAGCTGCTCAAACAGATAGTGCCACACACAGGGATTTGTTCAAAAAAATTTAAAAATGCTTCCAATAAATAACAAAAAAAAATACAAATTCACATTTTCAAAAATAGTACATAAAATACAAAAAAATATTGACTTACAAATTTCCTAGAATGTCAAAACACAAACATTTTTAAAAAGATCCAGACAATTTTGAACATCAACAGTTGTAAAGAAAATTGATATTAAAAAACTCTAATTTATTAGGAATTTCAAAAGAAAATAGAAAATAAAAACAAAAACTTGAGATAATTGTTTTTATGAATTTCCCGGAACAGCTTTCATTTGTGTAGAATTTCCTGGAACAAAACTACGAACAGGAATATTTTTTAAATCCAAAACAAAAATAAGAACATGAATATTTTTCATTTCCCGGAACAAAATACGAACAACAATGTTTTCTAAATTCCAAAAAAATTGAAAGCGTGAACATTATTTGCAACTCCCCAACATCTATTGAGTTTTTGAAGAGGTTTGAAAAAAGGAACATTTTTTGAATTTGCGAACAAATTTTGAAAACAGGGACTTTTTTTGAATCGTTAAACTTTTTTCAAATCCGCGAGCGCTTGGACCGGGGCAACACACGCCCAACAAGGAATGATGTCGTCTCCTAGTTGGGCCATGGCCTAAACTTTATTTTTACTTTTGAAACTTGTTCAAAAAATTGAATGTTTGGTAATGCCATAATAACACTTTTAAGTAACTATTTTAAGTTGATGTCATTTCACAAATGTTCGAAACTATACCATGTTCACGGAGGGGGTCTGCGTAGGCCAGAAGGCTTCGTCTAGAGCATGTTGTTTATCGACATCCTTGGAATGAACTCAAATTTTTATGGCCTTGTGATAAATTTTAAAAATAATAACAAATCTCAAAAAGGAGAAAAATAAATTAACAAAAAATAAGGAAAACAGAAAAATAGAAAAGAAAATAAGCTTTAGGCCTTGGCCCAACTATGTGACAGGATCGTTCCCGTCGAGCGCTTGTTGGGCTGGCCCAAGCATTCATGGATTTGGAAAAAATTATTTGATATTAAAAAAGTGTTCATGGATTTGAAAAATATTAAATTTTATAGGAAAGATGTGAACCATATATTTAAAAGATTTAATCTTGATTTGAATAATGTTAAACATGTATTACAAAAAAAGTGTTAGTTATAGCCAGTGAAAATGGAGAAACCCGGTAAAAGAAAATGAAAACAGAAAAAACATAAAAACTAGTGGAATAACCAGTTGTTTTCATTAAGTTGGTCGCCTGACTAATATATCACGAACTTGGTAGTGACCTAGTGGCTTGCGGTACAACGGTGCATCTATAAGACCAAGGTTCAAAACATGCCTTCTCCAATTTAATGTAATCTATTTATTTTATTTTCTTTGAAGCGTATTCTCAAAAAGATCACCTTACCCTTTATTATGAAGGGGTATGAAGAGATCTTCTCCGTTGATGTGTTTAGGCGGTGTACCGATAAAAAGAATGAGTGCATCTATAAGACCAAGGTTCAAAACGTGCCTTCTCCAATTTAATGTAATCTATTTATTTTATTTTTTTTTGAAGCGTATTCTCAAAAAGATCACCTTACCCTTTATTATGAAGGGGTATGAAAAGATCTCCTCCGTTGATGTGTTTAGGGGGTGTACCGATAAAAGAATGAGTGAAAAATAATCGATGTTGACCTATGTCTGCACCCATTTGCACACGGTCCGATGTATGAGCGGCTTACACATAATGATTGTATGTCTTGGATGTTGATATTAAATTCTTCCTGTTGCTAGTCATTTTTGCACTGAGTATGATATGTTTTCTTGTACATCCAAGCTCTTGAACCAAAAATTCTGCCATGCAGGATATATACCTTAATACCTACATGTTGCCGATGAGTGCATTCTCTACTCATCCTTTCATTGAGTTTAATCCTGATATTCTCAAGGTTTATCTTGTATTATCCCATTAACTGTTGCACTCTTAGTTTTTCTTTTCCTTTTGCATTTTGTGTTTGCTAGTCTTTTACATGGATTATATCTGAAGTGAATTTTTCATGATAACCGACACCAATTCTGAGTTGAAAGGGAGTTTGTTTGTTTGATAAGAACTTGTTACGCCAAAATATATGCAGGCATGGGATCCGTCAAAGGGTTGTATTGTAGAATGGCTTCTAAAGCCATGATATATACTAGTGGGTTATTATTATTAACTGTGAATAAACATTCAAGGTAACTCGGTAGAACCAATCATCTTTTATATACACCATGCAAATAAATAAAAACACAAGTATGTACAATAAGTTAAACACGTACAAGGAAATTGGAGCTACATGAGGGTGACCAATTGATCAATATATGTACACAAGTAGTGCTTACAACTAATATTTTTAAGCACCACACCATAAATAAAGAAATTCCAATCATCTCTCTAGTGTATGATGGTATGCTCACAAACCAGTCACATCCTAAATCGTTGTATTGACAGTGATTAGTTAAAATTGCAATTTGCTCGCAAATGTTTGCCCAAACGTCCATCCAGCTGGAACAATATTGTTGAACACAAGCGTCTGCCCATCTGTGTTGGTCAATCTGAATGAGAGCATCTTCCCGGTAAGATTTGCTAGAGATTGCCAGTTCGCGCCCCAGTTACGAGCCATTGGCGCCCATGTGTCTGAATCAGAGGTCTTGACATCCATCGATTTGATTGATCCAGCAGCTCCCACGTTGAATACGTTAACTAGGTTGAAGTAATCATGACCAGCGATCTTGAACCTCACCCCACCTTTCTTCACGCATGGAACCCTGCAAAAATCGGTTTTAGTAACTTGTGCACAGGCACATATAACATTGATAAATACTCATGTGTAGGTAGGTACATCTGGTAGATTACAGGGATGATGCCACCCTTGTACACACCAATCTTCTCCCAGGCCGGCTGCGCCATGTCGAAGTGCGGCCTCGGAGGATTGCACCATCCTCCATTGTCGCTCGGGAGTGCATAGTTAGGCGGGCAGAGGTTCGTGGCCGTGATTGTCACCGTGACGCCGGGTTTGCAGAACATCGGATCCGCAAGCTTGCGGTCACAAGATATCTTGTAGCACTGACCGCACGCCGCGCCGTCGTTGAAGAGCGCCTGGCTCAGCGCCGCCGTCCGTGTGCCGTAGCCCGCCGAGTACAGGTTGCCGTACCCGCACGCCCCACCTGTGTTGAATTGAGAGTATGCTTTCAGAACAGGCAGCACGAGATGTGGTATTCACTATTCAATTGGCCCATGCATGACTTTGAAAAAGCTACTAGTAGTACTTACCCATGGTGTCAGAGGCATCGGCGCCGCCGTAGAACGTGGCATGCGCCCTCAGCCATACCGGCGCGTTGTCCGCGGCCATGGCCAGCCCACAGCACGCGAGCACGAGAGCCACCACCGCAATAGCTCGAGCTGGAGCCGACGCCATGTCTGTCGCTGGATGGCCTTGAAAACTAAACTCACCAACTTGTCTATCTGTGCGTAGCTGATTTGGGAAGCTGTGTGTGTCGCTTATGTGTTTGTTCTTGTACCAGTGAGGATTTGGTTCTCATAGTTTGATGGATGTCCGTGTATATATAGCCTTTGCTGCCTAGAGGGACTCGGCAAGGTCATCACGAAAGAGGCGGGCTAGCGTGCCCATGCATGTGATGTGGACGCTCGTGCAGCCGCACCATGCATGGCTTGCGGGCTAATCCGAATATTGTATGTACGCGCAGACACGTCTGGTCCATTTTGTTCTGCCTTAGCCTTATAACATCAGCTCTTCATCGGTACTATTTGCTTGACACTTTCTGAAGAAATGGACGGCGTTCTGCGATTTCCAAGTGCTTGCTTGACGTTTCACTTCAGGGCGTGATATTTGCATGACCTTTTTGACTGTTAGCTTTGGGTATTCGCTGCGTCCCTTTGTCTGAGGAAGGATGCGTCTGCCCTGTTCCTTGAATCGTACGGATCGCCGCACCTGGTCCTAACCATCGGCGGCGCCCATCGGCATGAAGGAACGTAATGGCTTGTTTCTAAAGAAACATAGAATTGTTAAGGAAGATCTATCGAGTTGAACTCGTCCCATCTGGATGCAAGGGCGCGTGGTCCCTTTATAAATAAAGCACAAACCTTAAATACACGGCCGAACGATATAAAAAAATGAGGAAGCCCTCAAATAAAGCAAAACTTAGAAGAAGAAAAACAGGCAACATAAATTGGTCAGAACAGGATTACACCACCGAGCAAGAGTACAGGAGGATCTAAGCACTACACTAACCACGACCAATGACACCTGGGTTCCACTACAACGCCCTCAAGAGGGAAAGCAGTGCAATGTGTCGCCATTGCCGCGTCGGACGTAATGGATCAAGGTTTTCATCCAGAACTCTAACAAGGAAGGCGAACCTGCGACAACATCCACAAGAGGATAGTGGCAACCGCGGGCGCCATCGCCATCGGCACGGAAGCGCAGGGCTTCGCCTGGTTGCTTCCCCAAGCCATACAGGAGCAAAGCTGCCGTCGCGACGAAGCCTGGGCCAGAACCAGATCTAGTGACCTCCTCTGCACACGCCAAGGCCTCCCAATGCACCACCACTCGCTGCCCACATGGTTGACTAGCGCAGCCACCACCACTACTCGGCGACCCACCGGAGAGCCAAACGAGTAGCTCGCCACCCGGAGCCACCGCCTCGGCATCCCTCTCTAGACCTCTCCCTGACACTATAACATGCGGATGCCACTGACCGACCGAATGGCCCACCACAAGGTCGGCCGGAGGGAGGCCATAGCCGGGCAGCCCTGCTGCCATAGCTGCCCCTCATCTGCTAGGTTTCACCCATCATCAGAGGTGGCACAGTAATAGTATTTTAGTATGGTAGTAAGAAGAGGTTACAAACTTAACTAGAATGGAATAAGCATGATCATTCCCGTATCAAGCAGTGTGTGCGCGGTTAGGTTTGCATACTTGCGTGGCTAGACAGGACGCTCCTGCATAGATAGAAGAAAGCCATGTAGACAGAAATAAAATAAGAAATAGAAAAGAAAACTGCAAAGACGCCGGCCTATATATCTTGACATGTACCACCAATATGTTTGCTGCCCGGCTAGTAGCGAGCAGGTTCTTTTGAAATGCCTCCAATGAGGAAAATGACAATCACATAGCACTATTGTCCACACCTATTTGAAGACCAATCTTTCGTCTGAAATTATACATGATCGACCCACCAAACCTCGGGGAAAGGTCCGCCCACACCAACATCCTCCACGTCATCCTCATATTTGAATGGCCACGATCCAAGATAAATGAAGCATCTTTGACAAAGCCTTCAGGGAGGAGAAACATGCCCTCGGATACCATCATCATCGTCATCGACCCACACCAAATATCAAGCTTTCGCTAGAGACTTGAGCCTCTCAACCAAATGAGACCCTAGGAGCGAGATCAACCACTGTCAACGTGCAAGATAGAGTATCAACTTTGTCTGCACATGTGCCGGCGAACTGAAACCATACGGAGCAGAGAAGAAGCTGTCATTGCCACCACATCACCATGGAGCTAAGTCCAATCCATCTGCTACCACCACCTCAACCTCAACAATGGGAACAAACAATGAGCCACCACCTCACGCTGAAGCCCACTAGTGCAACCTCTTGCCCAGGCCGTGACTCACCTATCCTTGTTGCGCCATAGTGTGTTGACCGTGTTGCACCACCACCACCATCACATGATCGCGCTGTTCGCGGACGGGAGGACACCTTCATCGTCAGGTGCGAGCAGATTGGGAACCACCCAATTTAGGCCCCTAGCCCATGCAAGGAGGACCACCACCGTTGTTGAGCCGAACGACGCATCCTTAGGCACCCATTGTGCCATCAACAAGACACTATGCACAACACCATGCAGTCCCCGTGTGCAAGCACCCCCTCTGTCGGTGTCAAAATCGACGGATCTCGGGTAGGGGGTCCCGATCTATGCGTCTAAGGCTAATGGTAACAGGAGGCAAGGGACACGATGTTTTACCCAGGTTCGGGCCCTCTCGATGGAGGTAACACCCTACTTCCTGCTTGATTGATCTTGATGATATGAGTATTACAAGAGTTGATCTACCACGAGATCGTAGAGGCTAAACCCTAGAAGCTAGCCTATGATGATTATGATTGTCCCTATACAGATCAAACCCTCCGGTTTATATAGACACCGGAGGGGGCTAGGGTTTACACAGAGTCGGCTACAAAGAAGGAGATCTAATATCCGGATCACCAAGCTTATCTTCCACGCAAAGGAGAGTCCCATCCGGACACGGAACAGAGTCTTGAGTCTTGTATCTTCACGGTCCAATAGTCCGGCCAAAGTATATAGTCTGGCTATCCGGATACCCCCTAATCCAGGACTCCCTCAGTAGCCCCTGAACCAGGCTTCAATGACGACGAGTCCGGCGCGCAGTTTGTCTTCGGCATTGCAAGGCGGGTTCCATCTTCGAATACTCCAAAGTAGATTTAAGGATTGCGTCCGGCTCTGTGAGATAATTCTCGCACACCATCGTGGAGGGCATAACACTTCACAAATCTGATCTGCTGATAATTTTTCTTGCGGGGAGCCCTTACACCGTGGCCCGTCTCAATACGAACTGGTTTTCTTGGCCTGCCTCGACATGCGTTGCGAGGCGGTTTTATTGGCACGCCTTGCCAAAGCAGAGATCGTGTTCCTCTTATCGCGGGATCCTCCATCAATACGAGCACGTGCAACCCCACGACGCCTGTTGGTATGACTCCGTGTTTTTAGGTAAGTCCCCAGCGGTTACGCTGAGGACGCTTGATATTCACCCTCTTTATAGAGGGGCCGAGGCCTATCCCCCGTTTCTACCATGCTTGCGCCCTTCCGCATCTCGAGTTCCAACACCCGAAGCCCAAGCTGAAGCACTTCGGACCTTCAATCATGTCCGGATCCAACCTTCAAGGCCGTTGGATGGCCTCCTCCGTCACAGAGGAGGACATCGCGAAACTTAGGGAGGTCAGATACCTGACTGCCGACATCAAGCACAGGCTTCCTGCTCCAGGGCAGGTCATACCTACTCCCGAGCCCAACGAGAGCATCGTATTTGTTTCTCACTTCCTCCGCGGCTTAGGCTTCACCCTTGATCCCTTTGTGAGAGGGCTCATGTTCTATTATGAACTAGATTTCCATGATCTAGCTCCGTACGCCATTCTTCACATCTCGTCGTTCATCGTTGTGTGCGAAGCCTTCCTCCACATCACCCCGCACTTCGGCTTTTGGCTCAAGACCTTCAATGTGAAGCCGAAGATGATTGAGGGGCGACACGCGGAGTGCGGAGGTGCTGTAGTAAGCAAGAACGCCGACGCCCCATGGCCAGAGGGCTTCTTCCCGGAGGTGTCCGATCTATGGCAGCGGGGGTGGTTTTACGTCACGGCTCATAGAGGCACAAAGTGGGTGGCTTCCCCCGACTTCTGTTCGGGCCCTCCGCCTCAACTGGCGTCATGGACCAATGTAGGACCGGATTGGGGGCCTGCTACTGATGTACCAATATTGTAGAGCCGCATCCGGGAGCTTCTTGAGAGGGACATTAGTCTTGTCAGCGTAATTCAGGTAATGCTAGTCCGACGGATGTTGCCGTGCAAACGCCGGCCACTCCGGATGTGGGAGTTCAATCGGGAAGGTCCGCGGACTATTCTGCACTTCTTCGGCATGACGCTCGAAGGGATGTGTAAGTTATTCTTCGGACCACAAGTAAAGTGTCCGGACACCACCGAGGATGCGGGCATGAGCTGCAACCACCCAGGTACCCGAGTAAGTAACCCAGAAACCGAACACTTCATTTATATTTATCATAACATTATTCTGGAAACCATCCGCGACCAGGAATGGCTCAACAAGGCGGAGAGAATCAGGTGTCCGGCGCCACTTCCCGAAGGCTCGCCTAGCCCTACCATAACCAAGATGCTTAGTCGTGTGCTAAGTCAAGTGCCCTCGGGGAAATATGAAGGGAAGAAGAGAGAAGCAGAGCTTCACTCATTGCACATCCAAACCGGGAGAATTACTACCTCCACGAAGGAGGATAGTCGGGGAGGGGAATCTAGGGTCTCCTCCCCCCGCGGGAAGAATAGGGCCGCCTCCGAAGACTTGGAGATGGAGGTGCCCAAACAAGGGAAGAAAACTTTGCCAGGGGGCCCTGCCCCGAAGGGTGTCCTCACCGTGCCATGCCCGCAAACGGGCCAGCCCTCAGCCGAGCTGTAAGTTAATCGCGAAAACTTCTGCTTCCTCCTCTGAAAACAATAACCAAGATCCATTCTTTGTAGTACGGCTAGCAGCTCTTCTTGACAGAGTTCGTCCTCGGGGGATCTCCTTCCGGAGATGATGGAGAGTGACACCCCGCCAGCCTCTCCGCCTTATGGGGCGGGCGACCCCGAGGTGTCGTCACAGAGGAGTCCAGATTTGCCGAGGGCAAAAGCTAGTACTTCGGCCGCCCTGAGCCCGGAGCGCTTAGCTCCCATGGGGGGCGATAAGAAGGGTCCGACATAGTTTGGCGACCGGCCGGACACGCTGACGAGCCTTCTAGAGCAAACCGCTCTCTCGGAGGATCACTGTTCATTAATGAGCACGGTGCTTGAGAAGATTTCATCCGCCACAAGCGGATTGAATGAAGCTTTTACAATCCTGCTCAAAGGCTTTGAGGTATGTGAGGAAATATGTAATTTTTTGTTGTGGCGCACGTGCTAGGTGTGCTCCGTATATATAGTAGCCCCTGAAACTCTGGTTGCCAGCCCTAGGCGGCGAACAGAGGATCACTTTGTTAAGTAATGATCGCACTGAATTTATGCGCAGGTGGCTAATGGTCCGGCTGCCAACCGGACCATTGAAGTCGCCGAACTGCGGCGACAGATTGATGTTATGGATGCCTACATCACGCTCGTGAACGAGCGGCTTAACGAGTCACAAGGTATGTGCTCTACTTTCCTTATTTTTATAGGAAAAACTAAGAGGAGCATAATGTTAATGTGATATGCTTGGACTGTAGACGGAGCTGCTGCTGTGGAGGCCCTGAGGGCAGAACTTTCCCTGGCCAAGGAACAAGCCCGGGCTAGCAATGCGGCTGCCCTAAAGGCGGCCGAAGAGTTTAGAGCCGAACAGGCTACTCATCGCCAAAGCGAAGATAAAATAGCCAAGATGGCCGTGGAGCTGAAAAATGCCGCCGACCGGTATGAGCTCCATGAAAAAGAGAATCAGGCTAATTCGACTGACCTGAAGAAGGCCCTTGATGCGTCCAAGGAGACGCGTTCCGAAATTAGGGATGCACGGGAGGAGCTTCGACAGGCCGGAGAAATCGCAGCTGTAAACCCCTATTTGTTGCGGATGAAGTTCTTAGATCCGAAGTACGCTCCTCTGGATCGACGCTGGAGCCCTGCAGACGCGTATGCAGATCTGGCGAAGAGTACGGCTGATGCGGCCAAGTTTTTCGAGGATCAAAAAGATAATGAAGTGGAAAAGCTGTTCTGGTCGCAATTCAGTGCTCCAACGTGCCCAGTGCCATTAAGTGAAAGGATGTCTGTTGTGGCCGAGCTCCATAGGTTGTCCGGTCTTGTGATGAGATCTGTAATAGACCATCCATGGCCAAAGAGGCCGAAGCCGGACAATTATTTTGGTTTAGTGCAACAATTCCTTGGTGCCGTATCACGAATGGATGCCATGAAGAGGTCGTTGTGCGTAGAGGGTGCGCGAATGGCTCTTGCCTGTGTTAAAACATACTGGACAGATATGGAGGCCACCATCATTGCAACCCAGAATTCGGCGGGAAGCCAGGATCCAGCCGAGCACTACTTGGAGCAGGTAACAGAAGGTGCTCGTTTAATAGAGGCTCAGTGCTCGAAGAACATCATGTTCGAGTGACAAATCGTTTCATTGTAAAAAAAATTATTTCAATCATGGAGGCTATGTTTATACTTTTCGCCCGAAAGTGTTATTGTGCCTCCTGTGCGGCCATTTGATGTTTGTATGTAATCTGAAAGTTAGCAGTCATTGGCTTCAGCCCCCACGCATACAATGCGGGGGGTGTTCGCGAGAATATGCGTAATCACACTTGATCCAACGTCTTGGTCCGTTAAGGAGGTGATCGCACGTCGAACTAGGCAACCGGACTATATAGCTTTAACACTTTCACTTAGCCATAGAAGTTTGACGGTGGGGCTACTATGTAGCCCCTGGTACCTTTGCATGCATCCGAATACAGGCGCGTGTGTACATGACCGGGAAACGGTCCTTCGTTAATGCGGAGGAATCCCAAAGATTCTGATGAGTCCTCGAGTGGTTGACCAGTCTCTCGCTATATCATAACAGTCAGTTTTCAGCTTTCTCTACTGAGGTGCTCATCCAGAATAACCAGGGCACAATCGCAGTAGTTCTCCTTTGGCCGCCTTAGCTGATAAGAACGGAATATAAGGCGGCAAACCCAGGAGCCGGGCAAACCCAACATTTGACCAAAGACATGATTCGGAGCTGATGCATATAAGGCCAAACTCGTGACACCGAACACTCCCGAAGGTATTCGGACTTTAGAACATATACTAGGCTGAAGAACGCCCTTTATTATGAACCCTGTGTTTCCAGGTACATGCATTAGTCTGTCGTGGCGAAATGCCAATAACGGCAGTATCCCCTGTGGGTGTAGTACCCATGGGATGTGTTAACAACAAGAGACAATAAAGAAGGTTTGCATAGGGGCTTAATCTAAAGAGAAACCTTTGAGCGGGGCGCTGCTGCACGTCTGCGCCTTTGTCTCTGTTGTGCCGTTTCCTGGGAGGGTATCGCACGAATGATGTCTGTAAAAAGGAAAACTCATGTAGAAGAGTATTACATAAGCATGTGAAGAGTTGACTATTATAAATGGATAGCAGAAGTATAAGACATTGGCCTGTTAATAAGGTCAAGCCAAAAGGTGAGCTTTATTGAATATTTGAAGCCCCTGGTGTCCTCTATGGGATTACATGTCACTAGTAGATAAAAGGGCTTTTGTCCTGGTTGGTAAGGCCCTTTAGTCCCGGTTTTTGAACCGGGACTAAAGGGTCGTTACTAATGCCTCTCCCCTTTAGTCCTGGTTCTTAAACGAACCAGGACTAAAGGCCGCGACCACGTGGAGCTCCACCTTTAGTCCCGGTTGGTAACACCAACCGGGACTAAAGGAAATTTTACGATTTTCTTTTTTTGATTTTTTTTTGAAATTTTTTGAATTTTTGTTTATTTTTAAATTTCTGAATTATTTTAACCTCTAATCACTAATCACCACCCCTCATCACTGCTCAATTTATCCTCTAATCTCTAATCACCCCTCATCATTCCAAATCATCTAACTTCCCGAACGGTCACCCATCCTCCCACTCCCCCAGCCTGAGCACGCTTAACTTTCAGGTTCTATTCTCCCTCGTTTCCAAGTCTGCACTTGTTGTTTTCCTGACAATAGTAAGATGTCAATCCTATTAACCTCCAGGACTTTTGCTTGAGCATGAAGTGACACATTTCACTGTTTGAGTTTGAAACTATTGTTTTAAAAAACAATAAATATTTAGTAACACTAATATTTCTTGAATAATTAGTTTGACCATTGTTTGACCATAGTTTGACCATTGTTTGACCACAGTTTGACCAGATTTGACCAAAATTCAAAATAACTAAAATAATTATTTAGTAACACTAATATTGTAGAATAATTAGTTTGACCATTGTTTGACCATAGTTTGAATTGTTTTTGATTTTTTCTACTCTAGATCTAAAAAGGCCCGTAACTTTTTTTCTGTTAGGTTTTTGAGGATTTTGAAAATGTTTAACGGGGTTCCCCCGGTTAAATTTGGATGTAACTTTTCGAGTAGATGATTTTTCATATAAAAAACTTTTTCATCCGAGTTCGTATGCAAAAGTTATGCCCATTTTACTAAATTCTAGAGAGATTTTGCAAATAAAGTCAAAATTCATATTTGTAAATTTTCCCAACAACTAGACCATATATCACATGGGAAACTTATTTTCTTTTATTTTTTTTGACATTTTCATCATTTTTTTTTATTTTTTTAAAACTGAAAAGGCGATCCACAGGGGGGGTGGAGTTTGAAAATGGGACCTTTAGTACCGGTTCGTGGCACGAACCGGATCGCACCCTTTAGTCCCGGTTCGTGGCACCAACCGGGACTAAAAGGTCCAGACGAACCGGGACAAATGGCCCACGTGGCCCCTGGGCGCACGAACCGGGACTAATGCCCCCATTAGTCCCGGTTCTAGATTGAACCGGGACTAATGGGCTAATCCGGGGTGGACCAAAGCCCTCTTTTCTACTAGTGTGTATAGCGCCCAACTCAGGTTTATCTGGGCCGCCGGACTCGTCTAACCGTGTCCGTGGTCTTAACGACCGATCATGCATTCTGATATTAGAGGCCGCTTAGTGTCCGGCTGCTGGAGCCGTCGCGTACACTTCAGCGCGTAAGGAACGCTCTGTATTTCCGTTAACGATGATGACGCCACGTGGACCGGGCATCTTGAGTTTAAGGCACTACAACAGATACCCCCATATAGCAACGCATCAATGCGTTGTTTTAGGTCCGTATAAGCGTTGTGCTGGTCTACACCAACGGATTAATATGCGTTGCCGTTGGTGGCGTTGGAAGGGTCTACAACAACGTATATACATCCATTGGTAAACGACGTCTAAAAACGTTGCTATTTAGCAACGTATATTGTTATAGTCTAACAACACTACATATACGTTGCTGGCCACCCTCTCAATATGGGTTAGGCTTTCCAAATGGGCTCCAGCCCAATATGGATTAGGCTTTTAGGCTTTCCAAATGGGGATATATATATATATATATATATATATATATATGTAATATTTCCATCCAGCCCAATATGGGTAGAGCAGTCCACATTTTTAATAGGCCGTGATCGTCTCTCCTATTTTCTATTGAAAAAAATTCTATATAGTTATCAGCTAGCCCAATTCCATGTAGTCTATGTTTTCCATTCACAAGTGAATTAACCAACACAGGGTATTTTCACATCACATGACAATTAATTACTCTATAACATCAATGCCAATTCCACATCACGGTTCATTTTTCACATTCCCATAAGCCAAAATAACACAAGCTATATATCAACCTGATACAACGTGTAGCATCACCAGAACTAAGAAATAGTTTAACAGATGACGGTCGTCTTGACTCTTAAACATAATCGTATAGCTCTCCTCAAATTGCATTTGTTGGAGGCCTTTTCTCCTGGCGTCTTGAAGGTGGGTTGTTTTGGTCTTCATTTGTCCATCCCAACTTCTTGAAAGATGAGCTGCATATCATCCCATCATAAGAATAGGGCTAGAATTTGCAACAACCATGTAAACATATTAGTAAGGATGATGAAAGCATGAGTTACAAAAGAATATCTACCATTGCAACAAAATTCAGATATTAGTATTAACCATGTTCTCCTAATTGTAGCTTATGCAAATATTACCTAACAAAACACTACTTTTCATAATATTCGATCATCAAGACATTTTACGTATGCTGATAGGAAAACCATATCCAAATGAAACTGATAAATTAAGTTAATGGCTTGAGATATCACCTCAGAACAGAAGCCACGATCTTCCTCACACAAACCACCAAGATCATTACAATCAGGGATTTTCTTGTCAAATAGGGCTCCAATTTTTGAAGATCCGTCTGTTCAAAAGCAAGCATCTCTCAGCCTCAAAAACCACAGCTTGGGCCCCTAAAGACCAACCAAAATATTTATCAAGATGTATATGTTAAGAATATATGGTCATCATGACAAAAAGGTAGTCTAGTTTCTGTCTAACTCAAATACATACGTACATAGTCAGGACACCAAATTCATTGTTGTTGCAAATGAGGTAATCATTGTTGATTATATTAAGTTCTACGATGAAGTCTACCATCATCGTAGTCTTCGCTGAAACTAATTGACTTTTCCCTTGGCCTTTCCACTATACTCCACATTGTGTAATTTATTATGTTAGCTCGTCACAAGGTATTTTTGCTGTCTTTGGAGATAACAGCCCATGCTCCATAACTTGTATTTATGGTGCGTTTGTCATGTATATATAATGCACTGTTGTTACTGTAGTAAACTAGGTAGTTTTGTAACCTATAAACTCCGTATGGCGATCCAGAGCTACTACTTGAAATTATGCTAAACTGGCCCTGAATACATTTAGAAATCAACCAAACTAACTGGGAATTCCCTCGTGGGTAGTACATAGAATAGTAAATGTTTCGACACGTTACATCTACCATTGAGAAATCAATCAGATATGCATGCGCCTAGTCACTAGCTAGGATTTGACGCGCAGAAATCAATCAGACAGACTAGCTGGAGACTACAACATAAACTTGTGGAGAGGTACTACTATTACTTATTAGTACCTGGTAAGTATCCTGGGTGTACACGAATTCAGTCATCTCACTAGGGTGGAACACCGATAGTAATTTGTAAAATATCCTCATGAGTTCCTTTGGCCAGATTTGGATGACTTTGCTGAAGCTAGCATTATGGATCTCACACCTCCTGTACCCTGCGAAGGAAAACAGAGCAGATTGGATGACGTAACATTGTTGAAGTGAACTGCAAGTATGATTGCCACTAATTAGTTGCCACTTGAGTAGAGGATAGTAGTGCCGCAGGGGATGATTATTAGTAGTAATTGGTTTGCAATTAAGCAGATTCATAAAGCTACGACAATATGAAGTTAGGTATGGACGAGGAAATTGCATCTCAGTGTGCAGCAGTTAACAATTCAATTGGTGAATTAGTTAAATTGTTAACAAGCAATCAGAGAAGGGGGCGACGGGGTAGAGGGTTGAGCGATACAGCAGCCTTAAGGTGGACTTACCATGCCGGCGGTGCTGCCAGAAGGGAGGTAGGCGAAGCGACTACGAGGAGGCATCGGCCAGGTGGAGATACCTGAGCTGAACGGACGTGCCACGAGCGGGGCTGCTGGCCGGAGACCATTGAGGAGGCGATGTGGAGGGAGCTCGAACTTGACGTCATCCCGCATCGGTGGTGGCCCACCGCCGTGAACCTGTACCGCTGCCGCATGATCTAGGAGAACGGATGGAGGTGGATTAGAACGACGGAGGCAGTGAAGGAATAGGTGGCGACCGACTTCCCCACGGTGCTCGTCTTCGTCTCCGGCAGTCCCGCGGCGCAAGGTAAACGAGCGGCGAGACAACGACGGTGAGGGGTTGGCCGGATGAAGAGGACAAACACCGGAGAGGCTAGATCCGGCAGGGAGGAGAGTCGTGAAGGCGCAAGCGGTGGCGGGTCAGATGAGATCGGCGGTTCTAGTATAGTGGGCGGTTGCAAGGAGAGAGCCGGCGGCGTTATGGTCGTGCGTTCGAGGGAATGAAGCTTAGGGTTTCATAGAGCTAGATTAATAGTATTCGTTCTCCGTATATGGTAACAGGAAATTTCCAAGATCCCGCCACGCGTGTCAAAACATCTCGCGCCGTGCGCTCATTATACTTTGCACGATGTCTTTTTCCGTTGGGGTAGCTGGCTATTGGAACCCACCTTTCCACCTCATGAGTTCCCACGTTTTTTTTTTTGAACTTCATGAGTTCCCACGTTGCATTGTTAGTTTGACTGATCTGCTTGGTTCGAAAATTCTAGATGTACCACGTCGCATTGTTCATCTCATCAAGTTTAACTAAATACTTCCTTCATTCACTGATGTTCTAACTTATTTATGATTCAGATTTATATAGAAGTTTTTTTTGCGACGATTATATACATGTTTTTTGGTGTGTTGTTCATTTATTTCAGTTCGTGCGTAATCTGTACTGAAATATATCTAAAATATCTTATATTTATAAACAGAGGGAGACGTATTTAGGGTATCTCCAAAACGAACCCTTAAAATGTCTGTAAACGTCCGGACCAAGGTGTTCGGACGTAGTTTGTCCGCCCGCCCGCCTACCAGCTTTAAACAAGCACTGAGACGGGAAAACCCACTTCGACGCCCCCGTTCGTTGCCCGCTAGTTATATGTGATCGCGCACGGCACAATCCACATCACACCACATCCGCTTTCGCTCCTCCTCCGCACCACCTCTGCTGCGAGATCGGTAGCGCGTTGTAGGAGTGCCTCCGACGGACCAGAAGCACGAGGTGGCCGCCTTGCGGTCAGATGGTAGGCCTTTCATGTGCGACGGATAGAGCCCTGCATGCCAATGAGCTTGCCTGAGGTGAGAGATGGTGACCCGATGATGCTTGAGGTGAGCGATGGTGACCCGATGATGGGGGTGGCGTCCAACGACGAGCCAGGACCTGCACTGGTCTATGCCGACTTCACCATGGAGTAGGCGCAGGAACACATCAACGTCGTCATGTCGAAGGAGCAACTGGTGCCGGTGTCGGCGTTTCGACTGGCGCATGAGGACAAACACTACAACCTCGCCCTCCCAGGCATCACCAGATGGCGGAGGGCCAAATCAACGACGAGTTGCGAGTGAAAGAGGCCATGGAGGCATGGTAGCGGAGGACCCCAAACTTCGTTGACCAATACGGTGCGCTCTGCAAGGCCGCGCGTAGCGCTCACGACGGCTGCAATGCGATCACGGCGATGGTAGACATGGAGGTGACACTGGCGATCATGGACGGGAACGTCGACAGCTCCGCGTTGTTCGCACGGGGTTGCAACGACCACAAGGCTGGACCGTCCATGTCGATCGTGGACGTCGCCTCGACATGCGATGTCCACATGGTGAACTCTGGAAAAGGGTAGGAAATGGAATGTCTCGTGTCCCATGTGGGCCTCTGTCGGCGCACACGGCTTCACTTACCGGGGCTCATGACTGTTGATCTCGCTAGACAAGGGGAAGAACAGGACGTGGAACGCAGACGACTCCACCAACGAAGATTTAGACTACATTTTGAAAATTACACTAAATCGACAGCACGAAAAAGAGACACCCACAAGCGCCCTTATCATACAAGGCTCTGAAAACACAATAGACATTTGTACATAGCAACGAGATCTATAAACCACAAAAGGAACATCTACTGAGAAATTACACCACATAACACATGCTTGCAGTGTTCACCTAGTGACCCAGAGGGTTGGAGAAAACCACGCAATGCTGCAAAATTAAGTAGAAGAAGTCAAAGATGTTGTACAAATAGCCAACCAACAGTTGCCCTTCGTTGACACAACAAATAACACGATCCAGAGAAAAGAAACAAATACATATCCTCACAGGCTCTTCGTCAGTGCCAGATCAAGCATCATCCCTAAGGAGAGTTCAGAAAGTCCTTATCTCAATGTGCCATTGTCGTCACCGCCATGTCAACGTCACCAAGGAACCAGTACCCTAGAGAAAGCAATGCGATACTAGAACTTAGATCAGAGAAATGGCAGAGTCATCACTCCTCAAGCTAATAACGAGGTCACTGGACCAAAGAGAGGAAGGGGACCGCGGCAGTAACAAGGAACCCGTATTTTTATATGTTTTCCCATGTTTTCCTTTTCATTTTAAATACTTTTTATATATGAAAACTTTTAAATATATGATGAACTTTTTCTAACTGCGCAATAAAGAACTTAAAATATGTGATGAATATTTCTAAACACACAATAAACCTTTTGAAATATAAATTAAACATGTAAAATACTTGATGACCATTTTGAAATACACAACAAACATGTTTAAAATACACGATCAACTTTATTCTCAAATACATAATTCCTTTGAAATTTATGGACATTTGTCTAAATACACGATGAACAAATTTTGAATACACAGTAAACATTTTTTAAATACACTATGACTTTTTGATAATCTATGAGGAGCATTATTGAAAAACACAATGAACAATTGCTAAAATAGAGCATGTATAATTTTTAAAATAGATGATGAATATTTATCAAATACATGATAAACATTTTTTAATTGTATGATGACATTTTTAAAATTCACAACGAATTTTTCCCATTTTTTATTTTAAAAAATTCCATGTTTTCCAAGAAGTGCGAACACTCTTCAAAATTACAATAACAATTTTCACTACTTAATTTTGTAGACCTAGTAAAATAGAGTTAGTTAAATATATTTTTTATAAATAGATTCCTGATTTCCTAAATTGTCGGATTTCAAGTGAACATACACGTACAAGTTTTTTTTAGACAAACATACACGTACAAGTCGCAACTTTTGTTTTGAGAATTCGTACAAAAATCATGGGCGGCCCGGCTCGCTAGCCCCAGTGCGCATGTTTATGGGCCCCGACTTTCTAAGGCCCAGCTGGGAACGCATTGTCATTAAGGTGAAACCTGAACAGAAAACACGGGAAGCACCTATCCGAGTTGGCTCGTTCCCTCCATTCTAAAGGAAGGTGGCCGGTTCGAGTATCATTGAGCACTTTTTTTCTTTTTCAATCATGTAATATAATAAATACTAACATGCGACCTGCACAGTGCATTTATATTATTATCTTATAAATAAAATGTTGCTCTATTTATCAAAATGGCAACGCACAACCTGCAACACAAAGTATTCGTTGTTGTTCACACAACAAGCAACTATAAACTATAGAGTTCCCAACGCATATATGCGTGGCTATTGTAGATCCTTTGCAACACATACTTAAGGCGTTGCAAATCTTGTGTTGTTATAGGGGGGTCTTGTTGTAGTGAGGTAGGCATAGTGCGGTACTGCGTTGAAGCGGGCGAATGCCGTTCTCCCGAGCAATTCATGATAACCACTTTGGAGGGGGGCGATGGTGAAGAGTAGTTCTTCGCTTTTGAAGTTGTCTGGGGAATCGAATGTCGCCTCTAGTACGAGGGAGCCCCTGTAGCGGGCTTCAACGCCTGGTATCACCCCTTCAAAGGTGGTGTTACTTTGGCTGATTCTGGATGGGTCTATCCCCATCCTGCGGACAGTGTCATGGTATATTAGATTGAGAATACTGCCGTCGTCCATGAGGACGCGAGTGAGATGGTATCCGTCGATTATTGGGTTGAGCACTTTTTTTTCTTTTTCAATCATGTAATATAATAAATACTAACATGCGCCCTGCACAGTGCATTTATATTATTATCTTATAAATAAAATGTTGCTCTATTTATCAAAATGGCAACGCACAACCTGCAACACAAAGTATTCGTTGTTGTTCACACAACAAGCAACTATAAACTATAGAGTTTTCTCAACGCATATATGCGTGGCTATTGTAGATCCTTTGCAACACATACTTAAGGCGTTGCAAATCTTGTGTTGTTATAGGGGGGTCTTGTTGTAGTGAGGTAGGCATAGTGCGGTACTGCGTTGAAGCGGGCGAAGGCCTTTCTCCCGAGCAATGCATGATAACCACTTTGGAGGGGGGCGATGGTGAAGAGTAGTTCTTCGCTTCTGAAGTTGTCTGGGGAACCGAATGTCACCTCTAGTACGAGGGAGCCCCTGTAGCGGGCATCAACGCCTGGTATCACCCCTTCAAAGGTGGTGTTACTTTGGCTGATTCTGGATGGGTCTATCCCCATCCTGCGGACAGTGTCATGGTATATTAGATTGAGAATACTGCCGTCGTCCATGAGGACGCGAGTGAGATGGTATCCGTCGATTATTGGGTTGAGCACCAAGGCAGCTGATCCTCCGTGCCGCATACTAGTCAGGTACTTCCTGTGATCGAAGGTGATCGAGCAGGCCGACCAGTGGTTAAGTTTGGGGGCGACGGGCTCCATAGCGTATGCGTCTCTGAGTGCGCTTTTGCGCCTTCTCTTGGGTATGTGAGCCGCGTGGATCATATTTACTGTTTTTACCTCTGGTGGGAATTTTTTCTGTCCACCAGTGTTTGGCTAGCGAGGCTCATCCTCCTCTTCACTTGGTGTTTCCCTTCCCTTGTGTTCGGCATTTAATTTGCCGGCCTGCTTAAAGACCCAACATTCTCTATGAGTGTGGTTCGCAGGTTTTTCGGGGGTGCCATGAATTTGGCACAGTCTGTCCAGGACTTTGTTCAGGCCGGACGGTCCCTCTTTGCTGCCTTTAAATGGCTTCTTTTGTTGACCGGGTCGAGAGCCCCTGAATCCGGCATTGACCGTTGTGTTGTCCGGACTTTCTTCCTTGTTTCGACGTTTGTTTTTATTGCGCCATGGCTTCCCGTTGCCATCCCTGATTTCGGATGTGCCTGGGTCGCTGGTGCCTCTACGGGCCAACTAGCTATCTTCACCCGCGTAGAAGCGGGTCATAAGGCTTGTTAAGGCTACCATTGTCCTCGGCTTTTCTTGGCCGAGGTGTCTGGTGAGCCACTCATCCCGGATACTGTGCTTGAAGGCCGCTAGGGCTTCGGCATCCGGACAATCGACAATTTGATTCTTCTTAGTGAGGAATCTATTCCAAAGCTTGCGGGCGGACTCTCCGGGCTGATGAATTATGTGACTTAGATCATCAGCGTCCGGAGGTCGGACATAGGTTCCTTGAAAATTGGCCCTGAAAGCATCCTCAAGTTCCTCCCAACTTCCGATTGAGTTCTTGGGGAGGCTTTTCAACCGTGCCGAATTGGTCCCTTCAACTCGAGGGGAAGGTATTTAATGGCATGGAGGTCGTCCCCACGAGCCATGTGGATGTGAAGGATAAAGTCCTCAATCCATACCCCAGGGTCTGTCGTTCCGTCATATGCCTCTATGTTCACGGGTTTGAAACCCTGTGGAAATTCGTGGTCCAGTACCTCTTCGGTGAAGCACAGAGGGTGAGCGGCCCCTCTGTATTTGGACGTGTTGTGGCATGCTGTCGACTGTTGTTGTGTCCGGTGCTGATTCCGAACTGGTACTCGATCAGTCTGATTGTTTTGGTGACCATAATCCTGCACCGGAGCATGTCCTCTAGATCCATAGATGGACCTGGTCGCGCCGGACTTTTTATCCAGGAGCTTGCGTAAATCGTGTGCGGCGTTAGTAGCTACTCTACTGTGGTTATGAAGTGGTTGGTCCGGCCTACTAGCCGTATTGTTCTTCGGTGGAACGGCCTCATCGTTGAATTCTGGCAGGAGCTTGCGCTTTGGATAGATCTTTGCATGGCGATCGTCGCCGTATTTTTCTTTAGTGTCTAGCGCTTTATTCCATCTGCGATTGAGCGTTTCCTGTGCGGCCTTAAGCCTTTGCTTCTGCTTCTTTAGACTTCTCACAGTGGCCATAAGCCTTCTGTGGAGGTTATCTCGTTCCAAACTTGTTTCCGGGATGATGAATGCGTTGTCGTATGGACTGTGCTCCTGTCCTGGGGCGGTTTGATGAGTTCAGCCCTCGGGATCACTGTGATCGGGCGTCTGCTCTGGGCTTTGTTCGGCGTGACCTGGCTCATCCTGCTCCATTGCTGGGTCCATATGGTCGTTGTTGCCTTCGGAGTTGACTGGGGTGTCGATCTTTCTAGCGCTGTTATCGCTGTTTTTACTGTGGCCGGACTTAGAGCGGCGTCTATGCCGTCGTTTTGGCTTTTTTCCGGGGCTTTTATCCTCCGTTTTGTCGCCATCGTCCTCCTTAGGGGTGTCCACCATGTATATATCATATGATGAGGTGGCAGTCCAGCGCCCCATGGGCGGTGGTTCGGAATCGTCCCATGCGCCAACGTCTGTATCGTTGGTGTCATCAGAGTCGAAGTCAAGCATGTCTGTTACATTGTCTACAGTGGCAATGAAGTGGGTGGTGGGTGGGCAACGAATTCCCTCGTCACCTGCTTCACACTCGAGCCGGACATAGTTCGGCCGAGAGTCTCCTAACAAAGAGAGAGACTTTAATGAGTTCAGCATGTTGCCAAAGGGCGAGTGCTGGAAGATATCCGCAACGGTGAACTCCATTACCGGAGCCCAACCAGATTCGGCGGGCTTGGGGGCGCGCGGTCTGGAACATACAGCCAGACACGAGTCCGGGGGTCCGTTGACACAGGCTTCCTCGGCGATGGAATCTGTGTTCGGCTCTACCGCTGATGAGTGTGCGGCCTCAGAGGCGGGGTCTATCCACCCGTCCCCGGACGACGCAATCTACCCCGGATTTAGGTCCGGAGCTCCCGCAGGTGCGATATCCCAAGTATTGTCCGACAACAGGTCTAAGCCGTGCTCATCGTGACTATTCCGCGCTCCTGGCGTAGGCCCGAATCCGTCAAAGATCAAGTCTTCGCGGACATCGGAAGTGTAGTTCAAGTTCCTGAACCTGACCTGATGTCCAAGGGCGTAGCTGTCGATCTGCTCTAGATGGCCAAGCGAATTGGCCCGCAGTGCGAAGCCGCCGAACACGAAGATCTATCTGGGGAGGAAAGTCTCACCCTGGACCATATTGTTGTTGATGATTGAAGGAGCCATCAAGCCTTGCAGTGAGGACACAGAGGAACTCTCAATAGCACCAATGTCGGTGTCAAAACCGGTGGATATCGGGTAGGGGGTCCCGATCGGTGCGTCTAAGGCTAATGGTAACAGGAGGCAAGGGACACGATGTTTTACCCAGGTTCGGGCCCTCTCGATGGAGGTAGAACCCTACTTCCTGCTTGATTGATCTTGATGATATGAGTATTACAAGAGTTGATCTACCACGAGATCGTAGACGCCAAACCCTAGAAGCTAGCCTATGATGATTATGATTGTCCCTATATGGATCAAACCCTTCGGTTTATATAGACACCGGAGGGGGCTAGGGTTTACACAGAGTCGGTTACAAAGAAGAAGATCTAATATCCGGATCGCCAAGCTTGTCTTCCATGCAAAGGAGAGTCACATCCGGACACGAACGGAGTCTTGAGTCTTGTATCTTCACGGTCCATGTCACGACCGGTTTTCCGGGTATTAATTCCCAGAAAATGGCCCTTGTGCTCACCAGCCCCAAGATAACTGTTAGCTGATGAGCCACCAACTTGATACAGAAATTCCAAGAAAAATACAACATATGTAGTACAAGACCATTCTGGTCTGTGAGTACAACAAATGGTTTCTAGTGGTTGACGGCGGAAGCGGGTTGTGAATCATTAGTGTCTCTGGGACTCCATTTCCCACACGAACAGCTGACCAGGTTAACTCCTATCTTCGCGAGGCTGCTATCACCGTTGCTTAGGTTTCGAGGCTTTCATCACGGTCGTTCCTCTCCGCGCAAGAGAATGGCCAAGACAATAGCCAGGGACAAGCCAGTGAGTACTTTGAATGTACTCGCAAACATTACGAACACAGGTATAATATAACAATGATGTGCCAACAAAATTATATGCATCATGACGTCAGTCACGAAAGATAATAAAAACTTTGATGCATGCGAGCATGTTATTTATGAGTGTGCAATAACATAGTAGTATTAAAATTATGACAATAAATAACATAAAGGGGCTTTAAAAGAAATGCCACAATCGGACGTCTTAGCGACACCACATAAAGGGCTTTAAAAGAAATGCCACAGTCAGGCGTCTTAGCGACACCACATAAAGGGCTTTAAAAGAAATGCCACAGTCGGGCGTCTTGGCGACACCACATATAAAGGGCTTTAAAAGAAATACCACAGTTGAGCATCTTAGCGACACCACATAAAGGGCTTTAAAAGAAATGCCACAGTCGGGCGTCTTAGCGACACCACATAAAGGACTTTAAAAGAAATGCCACAGTCGGGCGTCTTAGCGACACCACATAAAGGGCTTTAAAAGAAATGCCACAGTCGGGCATCTTAGCGACACCACATAAAGGGCTTTAAAAGAAATGCCACAGTCGAGCGTCTTAAAGACACCACAAAAAGGGCTTTAAAAGAAATGCCACAGTCGGGCGTCTTAGCGTCACCACATAAAGGGCTTTAAAAGAAATGCCACAGTCGGGCATCTTAGCGACACCACATAAAGGACTTTAAAAGAAATGCCATAGTCGGGCGTCTTAGCGACACCACATAAAGGGCTTTAAAATAAATGCCACAGTCGGGCGTCTTAGCGACACCACATAAAGGGCTTTAAAAGAAATGCCACAGTCGGGCGTCTTAGCGACACCACATAAAGGGCTTTAAAAGAAATGCCACAGTCGGGCGTCTTAGCGACACCACATAAAGGGCTTTTAAAAGAAAACATAGTGAACATCCAGGAGGTAGAACCATCCAGGGACATTCGATAATAATATCACGGGTTAGTCCACAACAAAAATAATAATCATAAATATCACAAGTCACAAGTTGTGATTTCCAGTTCTGGTTTAACAGTTTCACCTTCGAAGACCGACATTAAGACCGACACTTGACCCATCCCAGACTGTAGTCCTTAACCATGGACACGGCTATTCGAATAGGTTTAATCTCTGCAGAGGGTGTACTCTTTACCCACGAGTAACGGATTCCTTTAGTCCATCGGGACTAATTCCGTCCACGGTCTTTTAAATGAAAACGCACCTGACTTGCAGACACCAGCTTAACTCACCGGTGTCTGGAATCACCCATGACACTCGTTAAGCAAAACTCTAAGTGGGGAGGCTACAACCTTGATTAGCATGGGATCACAAAATTTATACCGCGCGCAAAACTGGGGAAGCTACCCCCTCGGCTACAACCGAAACACCCATGCCCCCTGACCGGATGACTAGCTTTAATCCATGGCCGTGGTACCCTCATCCCGGCCCCTCCGTACGGTGTGTGCTAGAAAGGGGTTGACAATTTACTGAACCGTACTCTACTTGTTGTAGAGACGAGTGGTAGTACGAAACAAGTATGGGGGTTATTGGAACAAGACTCGATCTACGGTCGACTTAGGAGGTTTATAAATTTCTCTGCATGACATGAATAATGAAAATATTTCAACCAACAGAATCACCGCTCACTATACCACACTATGCCATACCGGACATACCCGTCCTGACGGAGACCGGCGACAAATTCATGCCTACCCAAGGCAGAGGTTTTCCTGGATTCCTTCCGGCATGCATGCAAGGCACATGAGGATGATTATCATCACAAGTGTGTTCATTTCCAACAGCATGGAAATCACTAATATGCATCCATGCAAATGATCATATCACATGAAATAACAAGTCCTTCGAAATGAGGTGGTGTTATAAACATGTCAACAAACACACCAAAAATATTATGCCGGGGTTCAGAATGCTTGCCTTCAAGGTGTGGAAAGGCAGGGTGCACTCCAAAACTTTTGAAAGTTTTCTTCTCTCTCTCTCCAAAGTCCTATTTTGAAATAACTTTGAATTAACACACAAATTCAAAAACAGCACAAAAAGTTGTTTAATTTTTTTTCAAATAAATCTTAAAATAAATTAGATTAAATTTGAGATAGGTAGGAAAAAGAATCAATTCATTTGGAGTTATATTCAAAAAGTTATAGCCAGTCAAAGCTGTGGTCAAAATATGTTTTTTTTAAGAAAATAAAACAGAAAAAAGAAAAGAACGATTCGGACTGACCACGTCGAAGGCATATTCTAAAAATACGTTTCCACTTATCCTGCGTGGACCGTGCGTGGTCACTGACAGTGGGCCCGCCTGGCCCACTGGTCAGGTTTGACCAGTCCACGCGCGTGGCGCCTCCTCCGGCCGAAACAGAGGCGGAGCTCCGGCGAGGCTCGCCGGCGAATGACGGCACCGTTCGGAAAACGGAGGCCATCCGCGTGCTCAGGGGATCAAGACGGTCACTCCGGTGGTTGATATGGTCTCTGGGGTGGACGGAGTTGCCGACGGTGAGCTTCGCGGCAGACGGTGGTCGTCGGGCAAAGTGATTTTTCCCCCGCAGTGGTTCTCAATCAAAATTGAGCAGGGGGATGGATTCACGAGGGGGAGAGGGAGTTCCTGGTGAAGAGAGTGGAGAGGGGGAGGCCCTGGTGGCGCCGGAATGATCGGGGCAGTGGCGGCGGCTGCAGTTGCCGGAGACGGGGAAGAAGACCTCCCCGGGTCGGTTGGCTACCACGGGAGAGCTAGTGGAGCATGCTGAGGCTGCTTAGCCAATGGAACGTGCTCGGGGGCCTCCTTATATAGCGCAACAAGGTCGGTTCCGAGGCGGCCGGCGATAAGGACGACGACGAACCACCATTCTGTAGCTTGGGCGACGTGGCGGCGATGAGCACTAGGGGACATGCTTGCGGATGAGCTTGCACTGCTCCAGGAGGCAGGTGGCAAGCGCTGGTGGCTTGGGCGGCACCGACCTGGCTGAGACGCGCTACGGACGCTGGCGTGCCGCCAAGGGCTCTGTCAGCGGTGCCGTAGGCATGCCAGGGCGGTTTGGCGCGTAGCGGTGAGAAGGGGAGTGCGTGGCATGGCTCTACAATGAGTGGCAAAACCAGGGGCGCGACACGGCAGTTTCGGATGTGTGGCTGCAGTTGGCGCGCTCTGGGCGTGTCCAGTGCACGCCCACCATCTGCTCGACGAAATGCCATGGCCTGCTAGGTGGCTTGGTTGGAGCTGAGGATTAGCAGGTTTAGTCTAGGGGTAGCTGGGATGTTAGTGGACATGCCTGTTGGGTCAGAGGATCAGGTCCACAATGCAAACCAAAACTCATGTCAAATCTGTCCATGCACTCCAGGTGTTTGTCAAAATGCCAAGGGCATCTAGGCAGAACTTGGGGTGGCCAAATTCTCCAGATCAGTGTCTCTTTGGATGGAAGAGAGGGTGGTGAGGTTAGTTTGTGAAGAGCACAAACTTGTTAGTGCAAGTTTTGCAGAACTCCACTTCTGGACAGGAGGTGAATGGCATCATTTCATGAACCAAAAATGATCCAATAGGTGCATGCTCCTGGACTTAGAGGTTTAGCATGGAGGACTACAAGTAGGAGAAGGCTCATGGGTAAGGGAGCAACTTAAGAAGTAGTTGTTGTACAAATCCTCAAGTTGGACCAGAATGGAAAAGAGGTTGATTCACTCAAATCTTTCAAAGAACATCACTGGGTTTTTGCATAAAAATTGAATCATATGCTGCTATTAACATCCCATAATTTTGGTGGAAGCTAGAAAGAAATATTTAAATGAGTTGTAGTGCAAAAATGCCCACTGGACCAGAGAAGAGAATTGGGTGTAGAGCTCAAAATATTTCATGAATAAATGTTATTTTTGCATAAAAGTGATTTTAAAACATCACTTGACATCTCCAAATTTTGGTTGAAATTTTAAGTGAATTTATCAAATGGTTGTAGTTCAAATATGGCCATATAATCTTGGAAAACCATTTTTCAAGAAAATAAATATCAAGCAAATTAATTTGGAGTCCAATAACATATTTGAAAAGTTTTCTTTTTGGGGAAAACTCCATAACAACAAGAGAGAGAAAAAAATGGTCCAAAAATTAAAAAGGGAGCCCAGAAAATAAAAAAATTTAATTTCCTGGCAAAAAATTAATTAACAAAACAAGGTAAAATTTTTGGGGTGTCACAACACTACCCCCCTTAAGAAAAATCTCGTCCCTGAGATTTGCTAAGAGCCGTTGTGAAAAACAAATACTCCACGGTTATGGGTTTTTGCAAGCAGTGTATGTGTTTGAGCGGTTGTGAGACTGCTGCCGTGGTGCTGTGTGAATTAAACAATCCATATAGTGAGAGGATAAACGATGCAGCAACTCAGGGAAAAGAAATCTCATTCCAGGATTTTCGCGGTAACAAAGGTTTATTACAATGAAAACTACTCATATTAGTAGGAACTAAATACTCGACTGTCGCACAAATTTGAGGTACCATGCATAAGTTACAACGTAATAATAAATGCTGAAATAACACACACAGCAGTGACGTCTAAAATGAGAATGGTAACTAGACAGGGTCTCGAGAAAAAGTCTCTGGCAATGGAATACACTCCTCTTCTATCGGAGGGAGTGGATTGACCAGTCGATGTATGTGTCTCTCCGGGTCGGGCCTCAATGGTCTGCCGATGGCAATTAGAGGATTCAAATCAGCGAGACTCTGGAGATAATCCATTACTCGCTGGTTCAAGTGCTCTTGAGCAATGATATACTGGATAAGGTTGGCTAGCACTGGGTCTCTCTCAATCTACCCACCGAGAAAAGATGTTACTCCTCCGGGTGCTGTACGGCTCGGAAAATAATAATATCCTTGTTCGCGGGCATAGGGTACTGCGGATCGAAGACGAGCAATCGCTTCCTTCGCAGCAGCCTCTATGGCCAGGCGTGGGGTTGGCATAGATTTCCCCACGAAGGAAACCTCCGTTGGATCTTGATTGGGGTCTATGGGAGGGATGTGTACTGCTGCCCAATATTCGGAGGTGGAAGGGGTGATTCTCGATTTGAATAGCTCGTACTGGGGTGGCTGGGTAGAACCCATGGTACTGCAGGTAAAGTCCCACAATATTTTGACGAAGCTACCCGGGGTTGCATCTGGGGTTCTCAGATATATACTAGGGCTCAGCATGTCAAGAAAAGGTTGTGAGGGTGGTGCACAAGGGGTGGGGTGCTTGGTAAGGTCACGAGGTGGCCTTTTTATAGCACTGAAGCTGGGTCATTTTACCGTGGTGAAAGGTAATAAATTTGCCAGCTTAGCTCCAAGGGTCAAGGTCAAAGCCACAGATACATACCTCACTAAAGTGACGTATCACTGTGGGGTTGTCGGGGTTGGTCTTGGTAGCTGTGCTCGGAACAATATGCAACTGCGTGCTGACATAATCCTGCAGGGCTACTATTAAAACAGAGGCATAACAATAGGCTGCATTAACTCACAAGGTCATACGATTATAAAGTGAGGGTACACTGAGACTCAGCATTACTCGGGTGACTTAGTCTACTTCATTTATATCCAAACGGGCGTGCCTTGTGGATGTCGAGGTTTCTCCATGGTTCTCACCGTTGGAATTAGCCGGGGATGGTGGAGGAACTGCAGGGTCGGGGTAGCGATGATGACCATCGCGGGGATTGTTGGCCACAATCCCGTTGGAGTGTGTTCCCAAAAGGCGACGAAGCACTTCTGGGGTCATCAAAGCATCTCGGTTGACGGCTGAGGCTGACCTCAGGGTCTCGATCGGGTGTCCGAACAGCACGACTGGGTTGTCGGTGTCGGGCTCGTCTTCTCCTCTTGCTGGGGCTCGACGAGCCAGCTCTCCACGAGCTGTGATCAGATCAATGGTGATTTGATCGAATAGTGCCTCTAGTGCACCTACATAGCACACCAGGTGCAACAATGCAGGATCCATCTCGTGATCTCCGTTGGCAACTTGGGGTGGTCTACCATACCCTTCGCGTCTGGGGTAGTAGTAGAACGAGCGACAGTTAACTCTGGGCGACAACTGCCGGAGTTGAACTATAGCCTCTCGAGCAGCTAGCTGGATGGCTTGTGCCTCAAAGGAAGTTGTCCTTCCGGTGAACCTGTAGGGGCGTTCTGGAGATAGACCCCTACCGTAGATGTGCACACTGGCCCAAAACTTACGGCTTTCACCGCCCATGGGTCCTTGGTACACAACATATTCTGGGGGCTCTTCTAACGCATAGGCACGACGGGTGAGGTTTGTGAGTATGGTCACAAAACCTCCAAGGTTGGTTGCTGTGGTTTCATTGTGCACGACGGGGCCAGGCATTATGGCTCGGTTTGGGGGTAGAGAATGCGCTGTGCTGGGTTGGGGCTAGCGTGCCCCTTTTATAGAAAAAGGGGACGGAGTCTTCCTTCGCACGCTTGTGAAGGAGACATCTTGGGTGCTGGTCACTAGCGCGGGATCGACATGCTAGGTTGATAGGTTGGCACCGACTGCCAAAAGTGTCGGGGTCACTGTGTGGCTATCTTGCACGAGAAGCTTGGCTGGGGTTTGGTTATGGTCTGGTGGGTTGGTTTGCCTAAGTTTTTCGGCCTGGCTAAGATAGGATTAGCCAATGGTCAGCATGGCTCTGATACCAAGTTTGTCACGACCGGTTTTCCGGGTATTAATTCCCAGAAAATGGCCCTTGTGCTCACCAGCCCTAAGATAACTGTTAGCTGATGAGGCACCAACTTGATACAGAAATTCCAAGCAAAATACAACATATGTAGTACAAGACCATTCTGGTCTGTGAGTACAACAAATGGTTTCTAGTGGTTGACGGCGGAAGCGGGTTGTGAATCATTAGTGTCTCTGGGACTCCATTTCCCACAGGAACAGCTGACTAGGTTAACTCCTATCTTCGCGAGGCTGCTATCACCGTTGCTTAGGTTCCGAGGCTGTCATCACGGTCGTTCCTCTCCGCGCAAGAGATCTGGCCAAGACAATAGCCAAGGACAAGCCAGTGAGTACTTTGAATGTACTCGCAAACACTACGAACACAGGTATAATATAACAATGATGTGCCAACAAAATTTTATGCATCATGACGTCAGTCACAAAAGATAATAAAAACTTTGATGCATGCGAGCATGTTATTTATGAGTGTGCAATAACATAGTAGTATTAAAATTATGACAATAAATAACATAAAGGGGCTTTAAAAGAAATGCCACAATCGGGCGTCTTAGAGACACCACATAAAGGGCTTTAAAAGAAATGCCAAAGTCGGGCGTCTTAGCGACACCACATAAAGGGCTTTAAAAGAAATGCCACAGTCGGGCGTCTTGGCGACACCACATATAAAGGGCTTTAAAAGAAATACCACAGTCGGGCATCTTAGCGACACCACATAAAGGGCTTTAAAAGAAATGCCACAGTCGGGCGTCTTAGCGACACCACATAAAGGACTTTAAAAGAAATGCCACAGTCGGGCGTCTTAGCGACACCACATAAAGGGCTTTAAAAGAAATGCCACAGTCGGGCGTCTTAGCGACACCACATAAAGGGCTTTAAAAGAAATGCCACAGTCGAGCGTCTTAGCGACACCACAAAAAGGGCTTTAAAACAAATGCCACAGTCGGGCGTCTTAGCGACACCACATAAAGGGCTTTAAAAGAAATGCCACAGTCGGGCGTCTTAGCGACACCACATAAAGGACTTTAAAAGAAATGCCATAGTCGGGCGTCTTAGCGACACCACAAAAAGGGCTTTAAAATAAATGCCACAGTCGGGCGTCTTAGCGACACCACATAAAGGGCTTTAAAAGAAATGCCATAGTCGGGCGTCTTAGCGACACCACATAAAGGGCTTTAAAAGAAATGCCACAGTCGGGCATCTTAGCGACACCACATAAAGGGCTTTTAAAAGAAAACATAGTGAACATCCAGGAGGTAGAACCATCCAGTGACATTCGATAATAATATCACGGGTTAGTCCACAACAAAAATAATAATCATAAATATCACAAGTCACAAGTTGTGATTTCCAGTTCTGGTTTAACAGTTTCACCTCTGAAGACCGATACTAAGACCGACACTTGACCCATCCCAGACTGTAGTCCTTAACCATGGACACAGCTATTCGAATAGGTTTAATCTCTGCAGAGGGTGTACTCTTTACCCATGAGTAACGGATTCCTTTAGTCCATCGGGACTAATTCCGTCTATGGTCTTTTAAATGAAAACGCACCTGACTTGCACACACCAGCTTAACTCACCGGTGTCTGGAATCACCCATGACACTCGTTAAGCAAAACTCTAAGTGGGGAGGCTACAACCTCGATTAGCATGGGATCACAAAATTTATACCGCGCGCAAAACTGGGGAAGCTACCCCCTCGGCTACAACCAAAACACCCATGCCCCCTGACCGGATGACTGGCTTTAATCCATGGCCGTGGTACCCTCATCCCGGCCCCTCTGTACGGTGTTTGCTAGAAAGAGGTTGACAATTTACTGAACCATACTCTACTTGTTGTAGAGACGAGTGGTAGTACAAAACAAGTATGGGGGTTACTGGAACAAGACTCGATCTACGGTCGACTCAGGAGGTTTATAAATTTCCCTGCATGACATGAATAATGAAAATATTTCAACCAACAGAATCACCGCTCACTATACCTCACTATGCCATACCGGACATACCCGTCCTGACGGAGACCGGCGACAAACTCATGCCTACCCAAGGCAGAGGTTTTCCCAGATTCCTTCCAGCATGCATGCAAGGCACATGAGGATGATTATCATCACAAGTGTATTCATTTCCAACAGCATGGAAATTACTAATATGCATCCATGCAAATGATCATATCACATGAAATAAAAAGTCCTTCGAAATGAGGTGGTGTTATAAATGTGTCAACGAACACACCAAAAATATTATGCCGGGGTTCAGAATGCTTGCCTTCAAGGTGTGGAAAGGCAGGGTGCACTCCAAAACTTTTGAAAGTTTTCTTCTCTCTCTCCAAAGTCCTATTTTGAAATAAATTTGAATTAACACACAAATTCAAAAACAGCACAAAAAGTTGTTTATTTTTTTTTCAAATAAATCTTAAAATAAACTAGATTAAATTTGAGAGAGGTAGGAAAAAGAATCAATTCATTTGGAGTTATATTCAAAAAGTTATAGCCAGTCGAAGCTGTGGTCAAAATCTGTTCTTTTTAAAGAAAATAAAACAGAAAAAAGAAAAGAACAATTCGGACTGACCATGTCGAAGGCGTATTCTAAAAATACGTTTCCACTTATCCTGCATGGACCGTGCGTGGTCACTGACAGTGGGCCCGCCTGGCCCACTGGTCAGGTTTGACCAGTCCACGCGCGCGCCGCCTCCTCCGGCCGAAACAGAGGCGGAGCTCCGGCGAGGCTCGCCAGCGAATGACGGCACCGTTCGGAAAATGGAGGCCATCCGCGTGCTTAGGGGATCAAGACGGTCACTCCGGTGGTTGATATGGTCTCTGGGGTGGACGGAGTTGCCGACGGTGAGCTTCACGGCGGACGGTGGTCGTCGGGCAAAGTGATTTTCTCCCCGCAGTGGTTCTCGATCAAAATTGAGCAGGGGATGGATTCACAAGGGGGAGAGGGAGTTCCTGGTGAAGAGAGTGGATAGGGGGAGGCCCTGGTGGCGCCGGAATGATCGGGGCAGTGGCGGCGGCTGCAGTTGCCGGAGACGGGGAAGAAGACCTCCCTGGGTCGGTTGGCTGCCACGGGAGAGCTAGTGGAGCATGCTGAGGCTGCTTAGCCAATGGAACGTGCTCGGGGGCCTCCTTATATAGCGCAACGAGGTCGGTTCTGAGGCGGCCGGCGATAAGGACGACGACGAACCGCCATTCTGTAGCTTGGGCGACGTGGCGGCGACGAGCGCTAGGGGACACGCTTGCGGATGAGCTCGCACTGCTCCAGGAGGCAGGTGACAAGCGCTGGCGGCTTGGGCGGCACTGACCTGGCCGAGACGCGCTGCGGACGCCGGCGTGCCGCCAAGGGCTTTGTCAGCGGTGATGTAGGCATGCCAGGGCGGCTTGGCGCGTTGTGGTGAGAAGGGGAGTGCGTGGCATGGCTCTACAGTGAGTGGCAAAACCAGGGGCGCGACGCGGCGGTTTCGGATGTGTGGCTGCAGTTGGCGCGCTCTGGGCGCGTCCAGTGCACGCCCACCATCTCCTCGACGAAATGCATGGCCTGCTAGGTGGCTTGGTTGGAGCTGGGGATTAGCAGGTTTAGTCTAGGGGTAGCTGGGATGTTAGTGGACATGCCTGTTGGGTCAGAGGATCAGGTCCACAATGCAAACCAAAACTCATGTCAAATCTGTCCATGCACTCCAGGTGTTTGTCAAAATGCCAAGGGCATCGAGGCAGAACTTGGGGTGGCCAAATTCTCCAGATCAGTGTCTCTTTGGATGGAAGAGAGGGTGGTGAGGTTAGTTTGTGAAGAGCACAAACTTGTTAGTGCAAGTTTTGCAGAACTCAACTTCTGGACAGGAGGTGAATGGCATCATTTCATGAACCAAAAACGATCCAATAGGTGCATGCTCCTGGACTTAGAGGTTTAGCATGGAGGACTACAAGTAGGAGAAGGCTCATGGGTAAGGGAGCAACTTAAGAAGTAGTTGCTGTACAAATCCTCAAGTTGGACCAGAATGGAAAAGAGGTTGATTCACTCAAATCTTTCAAAGAACATCACTGGGTTTTTGCATAAAAATTGAATCATATGCTGCTATTAACATCCCATAATTTTGGTGGAAGCTAGAAAGAAATATTTAAATGAGTTGTAGTGCAAAAATGCCCACTGGACCAGAGAAGAGAATTGGGTGTAGAGCTCAAAATATTTCATGAATAAATGTTATTTTTGCATAAAAGTGAATTTTAAACATCACTTGACATCTCCAAATTTTGCTTGAAATTTTAAGTGAATTTATCAAATGGTTGTAGTTCAAATATGGCCATATAATCTTGGAAAACCATTTTTCAAGAAAATAAAGATCAAGCAAATTAATTATGTAATTAGTTCTACTAATAAAAGAAAAGTTTTTCTTGAGAGGTTAAACAAGTCCAATAACATATTTGAAAAGTTTTCTTTTTGGGGAAAACTCCATAACAACAAGAGAGAAAAAAATGGTCCAAAAATAAAAAGGGAGCCCAGAAAATATTTTTTTTTAATTTCCTGGCAAAAAATTAATTAACAAAACAAGGTAAAATTTTGGGGTGTCACAGTCCAATAGTCCGACCAAAGTATATAGTCCGGCTATCCGGATACCCCCTAATCCAGGACTCCCTCACCCTCCACCCCCAGGCGGAGAATCAAGCTAGCGCCGCTACCCATGCTGCCCCAAGGAGGGGGCGATGCGAGGGATCTTTTTGTTTGTAGGATATTGCACATGGTTGATATGCTTCAACAGTCCAGACATTATAAAATCTAGATGATTTAAAATAATTTATGTCATGGAAGATGCCCACAAGAGTATGACACTCTCTTTTCATTCAGGAGGAGTTCCTCACTAATAAAAGGAGAAATGCCATGGTCTCCTCAATTGCACGGGTGTCATCTTCTGCAAATAAACAACAATAGTAACCTATTACCAAAATGATTTCAAAAGAACTATTGGTGTCAAATGACCTTGCTAATCCGATTGTCATTTCAGGGGCTTAGCGACCTACCATAATCAATACAAAATTCACATTTGGTAAATGTGAATTTTAACAAAAGCAAGAAACTCACATGCTTGTCATTGCACCCATTCGCGTACGGTTCGATGTTAGAGCGGCTTATATATAATTCTCTTGCATGTTTTGGATGTTGATCTTAAATTCCCACCATTGCCAGCCATTTTCACACTAAGTATGATATGTTTTCTTATATATCCAAAATCTTGAGCCAAAATTCTTCTACGAGTTTCCACCATATATACCTACATGTTGTTGATGAGTGCATTATGTACTCATCTTTTAGTTGAGTTTAAATTTGATATTCTCGAGATTTATGCCATACTATCTCATTAATTGTTGCACTTTCTTTCTTGTTTCTGTTTGGTAGGACTTTTACGCCGATTGTATCTCAAGTGAACTTTTCACGATAGCTGAAATCAGTTTCGGGAAAGGTAAATTTTCACGCTTGTAAGTGCATCTAGTGCCACCCCTAGTTGGTTTTGGAGTATTGACGACAAACTTGGTTGAGGGACTAATGTGTTTGTGAGAATTGCAGGATAACACAGGTAGTAGTCCCATATTGATTCAGTTTACCTACCAGAGATGACCCCTAAAAATGTGTGAAGACATTGAAGACAATGGTGGTCCGTGAAGACATTCACATTGAAGACTATGACAGGAGAAGACATCGAGTGAAGACTATGGAGTGCGAAGACATAATTGTTTCTTAGTTTCCTTTTCTTCTTTGTTGAGTCATAGGAACCACCGTACTGTTAAGTGGGGTCCAAGTGAACAAAGTCAGAGTGACTGATGTGATGCTCAACCAAATCCTATGTCTTCGAGCGAAGACAATGAGAGCAAATCTTATCCAGAGCTGGATGAGTCAGCTTTACTTGTAGCCCAAGTCAAGCTGCCGCGTGTGTTC
Source organism: Triticum aestivum (assembly GCF_018294505.1). Classification (NCBI taxonomy): domain Eukaryota; kingdom Viridiplantae; phylum Streptophyta; class Magnoliopsida; order Poales; family Poaceae; genus Triticum; species Triticum aestivum. The sequence continues at coordinate 509,653,148 of NC_057804.1, forward strand.
GAAATCTGACCGTTGGACACGTGTCAGTTCCTTAGTGACCCAGGGTCATTTTGGACAAATCAGGTCGGGTTGCCTCCTGGCTATAAATAGCCCACCCCCTACACCATAAATTGGTGGCTGCTCAGAGTTAGTGCACGGCTTTTGTCGTTTGAGAGCAACCCACCTCCGAAACCTTTGAGAGAGAATCCTTGCGAGGACAAAGCCCAAAACACCCAGAGCCAAAGAGTGTTAGGCATCACTGAAGTCTTTCTGTCCGCGTGATCTGAAGACTTATTACACTTGAGGACTGTGAATCCTCCAGCCGGTTAGGCGTCGCGTTCTGAGCATCCAAGAGTCATTGTGGATTGCCGGTGAACGAAGTCTGTGAAGGTTTGGAAGTCTCCCTTGAAGACTTACCAGAGTGATTGGGCGAGGACTAAGTGTTCTTAGCTCAAGGGGAATAAGGTGAAGACGGGGTCTTCTGAGTTGAATCTCAGCCTCCCTAACCAGACGTACAGTTGTCACAACAACTGGAACTGGTCCAACAAATCCCTTGTCCTCTCCGAGCAACTGGTTCTATCCTACCTCTCTCACCTTACTTACAGTTTGTCTTCGTGAAGTCTTTGCCTACTTGCCTTATCTGTTTGACTTCACTGTGTGAAGACTGTTGTCTGTTTGGCTTCATACTATCTTCCATCCTGATCCAATCTACCTAGCTGCTTATAGTCTTCGTGCTTTCACTTCATTGCTTACTTGACTATGGCTTGTCTAGTGTAGTCTACCTTCCGCTGCATATCAATAGGGTCATTTCTATCGTTTGTCTTCGAAACACCCATGTTTTGAAGACTTTCATAAAAATCGCCTATTCACCCCCCTCTAGTCGAATACTAGCACTTTCAATTGGTATCAGAGCAAGGTGCTCCCTTGTTCTGTGTGATTCGGTTTAACCACCTGGAGTTTAGCTATGTCGACTGCAGGGATAATCAAAGTCTCCGCTGCGTGCCCTGTCTTTGATGGCACTGATTACCCCTACTAGAAGAATAAGACGCGCATGCATCTTGAAGCCATTGATGTCGATCTCTGGTATGTCGTCAAGAACGGCGTTCCCAAGACTGGTGAAGGTGTCACTCCTGCTGATGTCAAGAAGTTCGTGCAACTGGACTCAACTGCCAAGAACATCATCTGTGGTCATCTGACCAAGGGGCAGTATGGTCGTGTGACTGCTCTGGAAACATCAAAGCTGGTCTGGGACTGGCTCTCCAAGGTCAATGAAGGCGTCTCAACACAGAGAGATTCAAGGATTATTGTTCTTCGCAATCTCTTCAACCGCTTCAAGAGAAATGACAATGAGAATGTCCAGCTCACATTTGATCGCCTCACTGACATCACCAATGAGCTTCATGCACTCGGCACCACTGAGATCACCAAGCATGAAATCGTCAAGACACTACTGAGATCTCTCGACAGCTCATTTGACACCCTGGCGCTGATGATCAAGAGCGCCCTGACTTCAAGACTCTCGATCCATCTGACATAATTGAGAGCCTCAACACGCATGAGTTCCAGCTATCTGATAAAAGAGATATCTATGTTCCCAACTATGGACGGACTCGCACTTTGAAGGCAAAGGCCGTCTCCTCATCTGAAGAAGAATCTGACTATAGTTCTGGTGATCCTGAAGGCATTGGAAAGGAGCTTGCTATGTTCGTGAAGAAGTTCCATAAGTTCACCAAGAAGAAAGACTTCAGAAAGTCTTCAAGATCCAGCTCAAGGAATGATGAAGCTTCCTCTCGTTATCACAAGAAGAGAACCTATCACAAGTGCAAGAAACCTGGTCACTACATCTTTGAGTGGCCACAATGGGACACCAAGACAAAGAATAACAAGAAGAGCAAGGACTATGATTCTGATGACAACAACAAGAAGAAATCCTCAAAGTCTTCTTCCAAGTCTTCGTCGAAGTCCTCTTCACACAAGAAGAGATCATCTGGCAAGGCTCATGCTTTTGTTGGCAAGGAGATGGATTCAGAGGAGGAGTCTGTATCTGAGGAGGCAGAGGTGGAGTCCAAGGAGGAATCTGATTCTGGAGTGGCAAGCCTGGCTCTAGCTTCTACATACGCCGCCAAGTCTATATTCGACACTGAAGACAATGGCCTCGTCACCAACGTTGATGCCAAGGATGAGAATGACTCTGCCCCCACCTACTGCTTCATGGCACGTGGTGCCAAGGTAAACTGATGCGATGCTTACTTTCAAACATCAAGTGAAGATGACTCTGAATGTGAATCTAAACCTAACTACAAAACACTTGCTAAAATTGCAACTGAACAACAGAATGCCATGGAACACATTCAAAAACTGTTAGACAAAAGCGATGACCTGTTGGACATGGAAATGACCCGATCTTAGTCCTTAATTGAAGACATAAAAAATCTTCATGTTAAGTATGAGGAACTTGAAAGTCGCCATGAATCGCTCTCAACCTCTCATGAAAAGCTTTCCTATGATTATCTTCAAAGGAAGCAGGAACTTGAGAAATTGAGATCGGCTCATGAAGATCTTCAAAAGGAAAACGAGTCACTCCGCGCTTAATAGATCAGTTCCACTCAGGAAGGATTTGAACCACCATGTCTAAAATGTATTCGTGATAATGTTGTCTCTGTTGCTGAATGTTCAACTGCTACTACTATTGCAATATCTTCAACTGCTGATGTGGTAACTAACCCCTCATCTGAGGATACCACTACTATTGCTGATGAGAATGCCAGGTTGAAGTCATTACTTGAGACAGGAATGTACAAAAGTCTCAAAGGGCATCAGACACTATGTGATGTCCTTAAAAAGCAGATTCTGAACCGAAACCCTAGGAAAGAGGGTGTTGGGTTCGAGAGGAAAATGAATGTTGATGGTTCTTACTGGATGCCTGAGCAGTACCCCAAAACCACATGGGTTGCTGCTAAGGGACCTTCAGTAGATCCATCTACCTTATCTGGCTTCACTAGTGCTAACCCAATTATCATTGATGAATCCTTTGATGCAAACTATAAACTGTTCAGGAATCAGAATGGTGAAGTGTTTGCCAGGTATATTGGTACTAACTGCAGGAATGGACCACCTCTTAAGAAGATCTGGGTACCCAAAAGGTGTCTCGAAAGTCTTCCCGTGAATGTCGTTACGACACCACCTGGGAAGAAGACAAACCCCAGACCAAAGGCTTCATATGGTCCAAAGGCTTCATACAGACAGAGGACTCACCTGAGTCACCCTAACACCAATGTTTTGCAGGGAAATCATACTCAGACCTTTGAATATGAGCGTGTTTCATCAACCGCTATGTTCATAAGTCTAAGAACTTTTCTGCTTATTCCTATGAGTATTATTCTCCTCCTGCAAGGCTATTTGCTAGGGCTTCAAAGCCGAAGTTCTCAGATGCTGCACTTAGACTCATTGCTTCTAAGCCACCCCTGAAAATGTGGGTGGTTAAGAAAACTTAACTCTCTTTTGCAGGGAAAGGTCTCCAGCCGGAAATCAAAGATGTCTAATGCTTATGCTGGGGACCTTAAACATCTTGTGGGGCGCAAGATAAAATACCCAAATGGTCTTACTATGTATTTCGTCCCGGGATTCCTTGACTCATCCTATCTATCCTAACCAAGATCTGAACTTCTATGTTCCACTTGTTCGTCAAATGTTTATGCTTCACAACTCTCTTGATGAAGCCTATCCCCCAAACTGTACTATAGGCTATGACACCTCATGCTTCAAAATGGATTATGGATAGTGGCTGCACCAACCACATGACTGGTGAATTCTTCTGATGGATTCAACTCTTCGGCCGTCTGATAAGAGTCATATCACATTTGCTGACACTGGTAAAAGTAAGGTATTGGGTCTTGGTAGAGTTGCAATCTCAAAGGATCAGCACATGGACAACTTAATGTCTGTATCAATGCTATGTGATTTGAATATGATTCTGATGTTTGGAAAATATCGTTGCCCTGTCCTTATGGAATCTAACAAATCTCTAGTCTTTGAAGGGTATCGAAAAGATGATCTGTACATGGTAGATTTCTCAGCAGGACCACAGCTAGCCACATGTCTTCTAGCAAAAGCTTCAGAGTGATGGCTTTGGCATCGGAGGCTAGGACATGCGGGCATGAGGAACTTGTACACTCTCACGAAGAAGAAGCATGTCGTGGGCATCGAAGGCGTCAAGTTCAAGAAAGACCATCTGTGTGGTGCCTGTGAAGCTGGGAAGATGACTAGGGCCAAGCATCCCTCGAAGACAATCATGACGACATCTCAACCCTTCGAGCTGCTTCACATGGACTTATTCGGCCCTACTCATTACTCTACTCTTACTACCACTGCTTGTCTCTATGGCTTCGTTTTTGTTGATGATTACTCAAGATATACCTGGGTGCATATAATTCTCTATAAGAATGAAGTGCAGGATGTCTTCAGACGCTTCGCCAATCGTGCCATGACGAACTACGGTGTCAAGATCAAGCACATCAGAAGTGACAACAGCACAGAATTCAAGAACACCAGCCTCGACACTTACCTTGATACACTTGGCATCACTCATGAGTTTTCTGCTCCCTACACACCTCAGCAGAATGGCATCGTGGAGCGCAAGAACAGAACCCTCATCGAGATGGCTCGGACGATGCTAGATGAGTACAAGACTCCAAGAAAGTTCTGGCCTGAAGCCATTGACACTGCATGCCACATCATCAACCGAGTTTATCTTCACAAGCTTCTGAAGAAGACATCATATGAGCTGCTAACTGGTAAGAAGCCAAACGTCAGTTACTTTAGAGTATTTGGTGCTAGGTGCTGGATCAAGGATCCACATCACACTTCAAAATTTGCACCGAAAGCACATGAAGGTTTTATGCTTGGTTACGGAAAGGACTCGCACTCCTACAGAGTCTTCAACCTCTTTCACTATAAAGTGGTTGAAACTGTGGATGTGCGGTTCGATGAGACTAACGGCTCGCAAAGAGAGCACCTGCCAAATGTGCTAGATGAAGTTCCTCCTAGTGAATCTATCAAGCTCATGGGTACTGGAGAGATCATACCGTCCGAACCTCAGGCTGAAGATGAACTCATCATTGCACCAAGTCAACCTGACGACAATGCTCAGCCTGAAGTCAATGCTGAAGCTGAAGACAATGATCTGCAAGGGCAAAATCTTCGTCCAGTACATCCCCATGTTGCAAATGAAGTACAAATTGAGAAGATAATTGACAACATCAATGCACCTGGTCCACTCACTCATTCAAGAGCAACACAACTGGCAAATTTCTATGGGCACTTTGCATTTGTCTCAATATCTGAACCCAAGAAAGTTGATGAAGCCTTCATGGAACCTGAATGGATTCAAGCCATGCAAGAAGAGCTTCATCAGTTTGAGCTGAACAATGTTTGGGAACTAGTCTAGCGTCCTGATCCTTGCAAGCATAATATCATTGGCACCAAATGGATCTATCACAACAAACAAGATGAACATGGTCAAGTTGTCAGAAACAAGGCTCGTCTAGTTGCTCAAGGTTACACTCAAATAGAAGGGATTGACTTCGATGAAACATTTGCTCCTATGGCAAGACTTGAAGCCATTCGCATACTGCTTGCATATGCCAACCATCACAATATCCTTCTGTACCAAATGGATGTGAAGAGTGCCTTTCTCAATGGCAAGATTGAAGAAGAAGTGTATGTTGCACAACCACCTAGCTTTGAAGATCCAAAACATCCTGATATGGTGTACAAGCTCAACAAGGCACTCTATGGCCTCAAGCAAGCTCCTCGCACTTGGTATGACACGCTCAAAGACTTCTTGAAGAGCAAAGGCTTCAAACCTGGTTCACTAGATCCAACACTCTTCACGAAGTCATACGATGGTGAACTGTTTGTGTGCCAAATCTATGTGGATGACATTATCTTCAGCTGCACTGGCAAGAGATAGAGCGATGAGTTTGGGCACATGGTGCTAGAGAAATATCAGATGTCCATGATGGGTGAGCTGAAGTTCTTCCTTGGTCTTCAAATCCATCAGCAGAGAAATGGCATCTTCATATCTCAAGAGAAATACCTCAAAGACTGCCTGAAGAAGTTTGGAATGCAAGACTGCAAAGGATACACGACACCAATGCCAACCAAAAGTCATTTGGGTCCTGACGACAATGGTAAAGAGTTCGATCAAAAGGTATACCGCTCCATGATTGGTTCCTACTTTACTTATGTGCATCTAGGCCAGATATAATGCTTAGCATTTGCATGTGTGCCCGATTCCAAGCGGTACCAAAGGAGTCACATCACCTAGCAGTGAAACGAATTCTTTGATATTTGTCTTACACCCCAACGATAGGATTATGGTATCCAAAGGGATCAACATTTGATCTGGTGGGATATTCTGATGCTGATTATGCCGGTGACAAGGTTGATCGCAAGTCCACCTCAGGAACATGTCACTTTCTTGGTCGATCACTTGTCTGTTGGTCTCCAAAGAAGCAGAACTGTGTGTCTCTCTCCACTGCTGATTCTGAATACATTGTTGCTGGATCATGCTGTGCTCAGCTTCTACGGATGAAGCAAACTCTCAAGGATTGTGGCATCAACAGGAAGAATGTGCCACTCTTCTGTGACAATGAAAGCGCCATCAAGCTTTCCAAGAATCCAGTTCAGCACTCGAAGACAAAGCACATTCAGATCGATCATCACTTTCTCAGAGATCATGTCAACAAGGAAGACATTGATATCATTCACGTCAACACTGAAGAGCAATTGGCTGATATCTTCACTAAGCCCTTGGTTGAGAAAAGGTTTTGCAAGTTGCGGTGTGAGCTAAATATCTTAGAATCCTCGAATGTCCTGTGAATGGACACACATCCTAACGCGTATGCTTGTTGACGACTTAGATGTGCAACACACGAAGTAACGTATATCTTCAATTAATGAAGACTTACCTTCTGAGCGTGAATACATTAATGTGGAATTTGACTTCGGAGCGCCACGATAATTGTGCGTCGTGTCTGGGTCTAATACTTCCTATACGGTGGGTAACGCCACCACCAAATTCTTATTGAAGTGTTTCTCTTGGCGCTACAATTGCAAAGTCTTCGCATTTGGATTGTCTTCAACATTAATTTATCTTCATGATCTATCTTCAATGTTGATTTGGTTCATATATATATATATATATATATATATATATATATATATATATATATATATATTTGTGTTCTGTCCTCCACAACATTCACTTATAGCTATGCCTTCACTCTTGAATCTTTTGATCTAAGTGAATGTGATCGGACCCTAACCTGTTCTATGCTTCTACCTCAACTCTATCTGTCCAAATCATATGCATTCTATTGAAACCTTTCGATTGTCTTCTCTAAGTCCTTGTCAGCAGATGACAATCTGGCAAACATTTATTCTGTTTTTAATGTTGCATCCTTATTACCTGAAAACCGGAGAAGCCGGAACGACCACCCGACAATCCAGGCGTGCGTGGGAACATGGAACAACTTCCAATGTGTTGCCTATTTGCCACGTGTCCCTCAGATGTGAACCACCAGGGGCACCTGAGCAATTGTGATGTGCTGTCCCTTTCCTTATAAATATGCATCACATCGCGGTCAAAAATCCTTCTTCCACCTCCACACCTCGCTCAAACCCTAGCGCCACCACTAGCTCTTGACGACGCCGGTGACGAAGCGCTTAGCTACTGCGACCTCACCGATGTCGTCCTCACACCGGCCGTGGACCTCGTCTTCTTCGCCGCCGCCGTAGGTGTCTTCCATCGCCGAGTTAGGGCACGGGAGATTGAACTGCTCGACCTCCAACTCCGTTCTGTCTAGCAGTTCTTCATGTGGTAATTGAAAACTTACTTTTTATTGCCTTTTTGATTTGATAGATTCATCCTTCTCTACCAAAAGTGGTTTCTATGCTTCCAAAGTTGAATCTATCATGTTCTGTATCTCATATTCTGCCTAGTATATTCACTTATGCTTCACTACAAGTTAGATTCCTCACTTCTACCTATTCTTGGATTCGTACAAATTTAGAACCAACTCTCAATATATAAGTGAATGTCTTCGCGTTATGAGGTCAATTTTTTCAAACTGATTTATCTTCAAAATCTTCTAAGAATGCACGACCTCTTCCCCTTCCCTCGCACCTCTAATGCTTTCACAGGTACATGTCCGTGGGAGAATCCCTTGATTCTCATAGTCTGCATTCATTTGCAGAATTCTTACAGAGTCACATCAATTCTCCTGAAGCCAGTTCCTGTCTGACCAGTCGTCGGAAGCCTTTGCAAGTTCTGAAGCCTTTCAGGTTAAGCTTCATGGCAGCAGAAAAGTTAGCTAGAAAGGGCGGCAGACAGCGCCGTGGGAATACATCCAAAGATTTGCCTCTAGATCTGCATGAAATGTACAAGACAGACCTTGAAGAAACCTATGGTGAACGCAAAACTCGAATCCAATGGATTCGAAGATATTGGGTTGAGGAGTGGTTTAAGTACAGATTTGTCACTGCAGAGTATGCTGATAAGAATGCCGTCAAGCAACCTTGGGGAGATATATTATACAAAAATCTTCAACCCCAGTCCCTGTCTGAAGCTATTGATCAAGTCTTCTACTTGTGCATGGTTCGCGGACCACAGCCAGAGAATGTTGACCCATCTTCTCTGCTATGATGCCATGAAGACAATCTGTTCAAGCGCAACTTCAAGTTTGCCAAGGGCTCTGTTGTGAAAAAAAGAAAGCATTTGGACTTGACTTCAACCCCAGTCCATCTGTTCCTTGGGCTGATGGCACCCGTGATGCCAATCCCAATGAAATCGACCCCTTCTACAACCTCGAAGGCCTCATCACTCACACTGCAGTTCAAGGGGCCGCTGTGGATCACTCAGCTGATGATGCAGATTCTGATGAAGCGCCAGCTCCTCCTAAGCCACAGAACCAGAAGAAATCTAAAGCTTCAAAACCCTCTGTTGTACCAAAAGCTTCACGTGTGAAGCCATCGGCAACTGCCCCTCCTGCATCAAGTATGCAATCTGAAGACCTCTCTCGTGTCTCCAAGAAGACCGAGAAGTATATGCAAAAGACAAAGCCCATCCTGAGTTCTGGTCAAGCACAGACCCCAGCTGCCATTCTGAGGAACGAGAATGAAGCCATTGATTTGTCAAGTGATGATGATCTTGGTGAAGATGCTCTTGAGCTGCTGATTAAGAGCAAACAAGAGGCGGAAATCTTTAAAGATTTGCCCCTCTTTGATGTGGACATCCTAAATAAATTCATTGATGAGTGGTTTGCCAATCTGGATCTCAGCATTGGTGATCTTCAACTTCCCATTGGCATCAGTGTCGCTTTCCACAGTGCCATTGCAAATGAGCTAGCTCTGGCTCAGAAAATAGTTGAGCTAAAGAACAAAATTGACTATGAAAAGGCTCAGTTCAAGAAGCACATGGCCAAGCTCAATGTCACTGATGCTCAAAACTTCAAGAAGCTGTTGCATGATCTCAAGGAAGCATTTCACAAGAAACGAGAAGAAGCAAAAGGTTCAAGAGAGCAGATGAAACACCTCGCTGCAAAATGTGTTCAGGCTCACAATGAAGCTGAAAAGCGTAAGGCTCTTGGGCGTCCAGGCATTGACCCCAAGATGGCTGCCAAAAAGAAGAAGCCAACTGTGGCCCAAGTTGAAGCATCTGGTCAGGAAGCACCTCACATTGTCTTCCCTGCCAGCATGACAGGCTCGAAGCCTAAGGTCCCCATAGTTGCTTCAGAACTTAAGAAGACAAGGGCAGTCGAGGCTGAAGCGAGAAAACACAAGAACAAGAATGTCTCTGATGATGCTCCACTGACCAAGAAGCGGAAGACAAAATCTTCTAAGAAGAATCGGGCTGCTCCTACAGAGCCCCTTCTTGTCGAGCCCCTCTCAGTTGCTCGTCCTGCATCCCCTCACCAAGAGCGTCATCTAGTACTTCATGAGCCTGCTTTCACAGAGGCTCCTGAAGATGAAGAAGATCCAACTGTTGACCCCACCACAACTGAAGATGATGAAGTTCTTCCTCAGATTGAGCACCATATGGTATCATCGACTGTTCTCATGAATAGCGAAATCATCAGCATTGGTCGTCCCTTGATGCCAATCGCTCAGGATACATTGTGGGTTGATCTCCCCCAACCAGAAACTCCAAGTCACAGTTTACCAATACTCCCCCACCTCAAGTCACCACTCCGGTGCTTGATGATGATGACTATGTGGTCCATCCAACTCCCACTCCAAAAGCCACGCCTGTGTTCAGTAGGCTTCGCAAAGGACCAAGGCCACAAGTCGCTATGCCGAGCGTTCCAACAGGAGAAGTGCAACCCAACTCAATAGCACGTCAAGTGTTTCCTGAAGCCACTCCTTCTGTGAATGTCTCTGAGTCTGAAGCCAAGGCTGCTGAAGACATACCGGTTGCATCAGCCGAAGAAAATCAAGAACCCCCTGAAGAAGAAGAGCGTGTTGTCACACCCCTCAACAATCAAGAAACTGTTCTCGAGGAGAACGTGTCTATGCCCAACCCTCCAGCTACTCAAGTGGAGATTGAAAATACTGAGACGTCCCTCCAACAACACTACCGAAGCCAATGATGTTGTCATGGCTGAAGCTAACGTGGCGCCTACAGTTAATCTGGTGCCTGAAGCCAATGATGCACCTGCAACCAATGTGCAGTCTGAACCCCTTGCCAATGCCACTGCTCCTGTACCACCTCCAAGGCCTCACACCATTGAGCAAGCATTTTATCAAGGTGAGCTTGTCACTGTTAGATGGCCTATTCTGGTTCCTCCACCTGCTCCTGGATCTCAATTTGATTATCATGTGGAGCACAGGCCTCAGGTCCAGAAGCCAAAACCGAGGCTGCCAAGGTTTCCAGGTACTGCATCAGCGCCAGGATCGTTCAATGTGAATGGCTTCATTGAACACAACACCTTCTTTGATAGTGCCAAGAACCCATATTCAAGGCCAAGAATTTCATCTGATCGGTTCTGGAGCTATTAGCAGCACAGTTATTATTCATGTGTCCTATACAATCAAGGGCGCATTTTTCCTCATATGCGTCTAAACTATGAAGCCATTGCTGGACTGCCCTGCTTGGAAGAAGCCCTAGACTATTTCAGAGATGCTGTCCTTCTGCAGTTTGTGACCGACAAGGAAAATTGGAATAAAGAGCTTCTCCTACAATTCTATGCTACACTTCACATTCGCAGCTACAACAGGGATACTAAAACTTGGGTCCTTGAGTGGATGACAGGCAATGTCCATCATGAAGCCAAAGCTCTTGATATGATTGAGCTTACTGGCCTGAGCCCAACATGAGCCAAATGCTGAGTATGATGAAGCCTCTTCCACAAGCTGCTGAATATCCTAAGGAATTCTTTGTTGAAGACCTAGAGTATCTTCCCCGCACCATCTATCAAATTATCAGGCAAACTCTATGTCCCATCAAAGGACATTCTTCTGCAGCAAAGCTTGAAGGCTCAATGAAGACATTGGTCTTCTATATTCTCAATGGCATCAGCTTCAATGCTCAGTATTTCTTTATTCAACAACTTGCTGCATCTGGCTCAGATATATTTGGTCTGAAGTTTTATGCTCCATGGGTAATGCACCTTATCAAGCTTCACTCTGCTGTCAACTATCAGTCCTCTGCGCGCAACCATCTCATATTCCTGCCAGAGGTTGATATGTCTGTTGAAGCCATTTACCCAGAGCCTACCAAGGAGCCAATTTATCTTCACAATGTCGATCGTCAAAGTTTCACTCAACATGTTGAAGGAGTTCATGTTGCCACTCGTGTTTATCCTTTGGTTGGAAATACTCGTGCACCTCATCGTGCCCATACTGAAGCCACTGAAAGCACTATTGCTCAAAGGCCTCAAAAGAGATCTCGTGTGCTCAATGACCAAGAGCTTCTCGTGGCCTTACATCAGAAACAGGATAAGCATCATTTCTGGCTCAAGTGTCAAATGCAGAGTATCTTGATGGATGTTAATCGCATTCACAACCTAGCCACCAAGAACGCATTTGTCACTCAAGAAACATGTCGGCGGTCATGGAAGAGTCTGACATTACTCAGTTCTGAAGATGATCTTCAACAAGATGGCTTCACAGAGAGATTCAAATTTGACTCCTCTCCTCCCAGGAACGCTGTCTTGCGTCGGACTCCATCGCTCGAAGACTCTGAGTACTCCTCCTCAGCGGCCACTGTCAATGCCAGAGTCATCGATGATGAAGATGATGCTACTTCACCAACTACCACTTCGGCGCGTATCGACACTGCACCAGGCCCCTCTACACCACTAAACTCCAATGTCGACCCTGCTCCTCCATCTGCTCCTTTTGGGAACGAGTAGATGCTCTATGTCTTCAAACCTTTTTGGTCATTACTAACAAAAGGGGGAGAAGCATATGAGTTGATAGTCTTCAAGCGGGTCCTTATGGGTGGCTGCATTACATTTGCCAAGTTTTACAACTCTCGTCTTTGGATAAATTTGGTTCTCTGAGTTGTAAGACCTAAACTTGATGGTCGTCTGCTACTTTATCTGCTACTCTGTGATGCGATGATAAATCCCGCATGAAGTCATTCTGCAGAAGTCCATTTTTAATTATGCATTTCATTATCTTCATTATTTGTCTATATGCATAATGAATTGTCTTCACACTTTGATGATGGCCTCCACAAAGCAAAACCTGCCATGTGCATTTGCATTCAAACGCAAATCATTTATATGAACATCTTTAGGGGTAGCCTCGTCTTATGTATGAAGACAATACTCACAACACTAAACTTTCACATACTTTTATCCCCGTTGAAAACTTCAACCAGTTTGTCATCAATCACCAAAAAGGGGGAGATTGTAAGTGCATCTAGTGCCACCCCTAGTTGGTTTTGGAGTATTGACGACAAACTTGGTTGAGGGACTAATGTGTTTGTCAGAATTGCAGGATGAAAAGGTAGTAGTCCCATATTGATTCGGTTTACCTACCAGAGATGACCCCTAAAAATGTGTGAAGACATTGAAGACAATGGTGGTCTGTGAAGACATTCACATTGAAGACTATGACAGGAGAAGACATCGAGTGAAGACTATGGAGTGTGAACACATAGTTGTTTCATAGTTTCCTTCTCTTCTTTGTTGAGTCATAGGAACCACCATACTGTTAAGTGGGGTCCAAGTGAACAAAGTCAGAGTGACTGATGTGATGTTCAACCAAATCCTATGTCTTCGAGCGAAGACAATGAGAGCAAATCTTATCCAGAGCTGGATGAGTCAACTTTACTTGTAGCCCAAGTCAAGCTGTCACATGTGTTCTAAATCTGACCGTTGGACACGTGTTAGTTCCTTAGTGACCCAGGGTCATTTTGGACAAATCAGGTTGGGTTGCCTCTTGGCTATAAATAGCCCACCCCCTACACCATAAATTGGTGGCTGCTCAGAGTTAGTGCATGGCTTTTGTCGTTTGAGAGCAACCCACCTCCGAACCCTTTGAGAGAGAATCCTTGCAAGGACAAAACCCAAAACACCCAGAGCCAAAGAGTGTTATTACACTTGAGGACTATGAATCCTCCAGCTGGTTAGGCGTCGTGTTCTGAGCATCCAAGAGTCATTGTGGATTGCCGGTGAACGAAGTCTGTGAAGGTTTGGAAGTCTCCCTTGAAGACTTACCAGAGTGATTGGGCGAGGACTAAGTGTTCTTAGCTCAAGGGGAATAAGGTGAAGACGTGGTCTTATGAGTTGAATCTCAGCCTCCCTAACCAGACGTACAGTTGTCATAGCAACTGGAACTGGTCCAACAAATCCCTTGTCCTCTCGGAGCAACTGGTTCTATCCTACCTCTCTCACCTTACTTACAGTTTGTCTTCGTGAAGTCTTCCTACTTGCCTTATCTATTTGACTTCACCGTGTGAAGACTGTTGTCTGTTTGGCTTCATACTATCTTCCATCCTGATCCAATCTACCTAGCTGCTTATAGTCTTCGTGCTTTCACTTCAGTGCTTACTTGACTATGGCTTGTCTAGTGTAGTCTACCTTCCGCTGCATATCAATAGGGTCATTTCTATCGTTTGTCTTCGAAACACCCATGTTTTGAAGACTTTCATAAAAATCGCCTATTCACCCCCCTCTAGTCAAATACTAGCACTTTCGATGCTGAAATATCTACAGGCATGGGATATGTTTTTGTAGCGATACTTCTAGTTTGTTTATTTCATAGAATCAGCAAAGAACAAATATGAATATATTATAGTGTATTGGCATGCACACGTGCGCACAAGAGAGAGAGAGAGAGAGAGAGAGAGAGAGAGAGAGAGAGAGAGAGAGAGAGAGAGGGGAGACCGGTTATGGGTTGCACTGTAGAACGGCCTACAAGGATAGCCATGATCAATACTAGTGAGTTATTATTATTGACTTGGGATTGTTATTTATGAGTCGCCTGAGGAACAATCAAACCAAGGGAATAAACATCTAAGTAATTTGGTAGAGCTAATCATGTTTGGAGACAATTCAAATTAATAAAGACACAAATATGTACAACAAGTTAAACATGTGCAAGGATATTGGAGTGAGGTGACCAGTCAATCAATATGTGCCAACAAGTAGTGCTTACAATTAATATTTTTAAGCACCACACAACAAATAAATGAATTCCAGCCTTTGGTTCAACAGATGATGTTATGCTCATAAACCAACAACATCCTAGATTGTTGTGTTGATCAGTTGAACGACAGTTTGCTCGTAAAATGTTTGTCCAAACTTCCATCCAGCCAACACAATATTGTTGAACACAAGCGTCTGCCCATCTATGTTGGTCAATCTGAATGAGAGCATTTTTCCGGTAAGATTGGCTGGGGAGTGCCAATTCGCACCCTCGGGCCATTGGTGCCCAATCATCTGAATCAGAGCTCTTCACCTCCATCGACTGGATCAATCCGACAACAGCGACGTTGAACACATTGAATAGGTTAAAGTAGTCATGCCCAACTATCTTGAACCACACCCCACCCTTCTTCACACATGGAACCCTATAGAAATGGGATTTAGTAAACATTCACTCAAGCACAAAACAATGATATATACTCTATGTGTAGGTACCTCTGGTACATGACAGGGAAGATGACACCCTTGTAGACACCAATCTTTTTCCCAGGCCAGTTGCGCCATGTCGAACTGTGGCCTCGTTGGATTGCACCATCCTCCGTTGTTTCTTGGGAGCGCATAGTTAGGCGGGCAGAGATTTGGTCATGATTGTCACGGTCACGCCGGGTTTGCACCACATCGGGTCTGCCAACTTGCGGTCACACGCAATCTTGTAGCACTATCCACACGCCGCGCCATCTTTGAATAGCACTATGCTCAGTACAGGTTGCCATATCCGCATGCGCTACCTGCATCGTACTAAGCGATGTAAACACTTAGCAGAGGTATATATGTCATGTGCATCTAGTGGTGCATATGGCCCTCCATTTGGCATAGTATATGAGTATGCAATAAGCTAGTTACCCATGGTGTCAGAGGCGTTAGCGCTGCCGTAGTAGGTCGCGTGTGCCCTCAACCATTTGATCGGTGCTTTGTCCACGGCCTCGGCCAACCCACAACACACGAAGGCGAGCAGCACCACTGCAATTGCTCGAGCTGTAGCCAATGTCATATCTCTTGCTAGTCGCCCTTGCAAACCTACGAATTATAGTGAACAGATTTCAGGTATGAGGATCAATTTCCATAAATGTGACCTGGTCCCCATTAATATAAATATTGACAGGGCTAATAATTTTTCCCAAGTTATGGGTTGTAAACTCGGTAGTTTCCCTATTAAGTATCTTGGAGCCCCTCTTCACTATAATAAGCTTAGAAAAGAGGATCTCCAGCCTGTGGTTGACAAAATTATCAAAAAAGGGGCAGGTTGGAGAGGGAGGCTCCTGTCTATTGGCAAGAGATTAACCCTAGTTCAATCCTGCCTGGCTAGTATCCCCTCATAGCTGATGGGGGTAATTAAATTCCCCAAATGGGCTATTGCTCTGATAAACTCCCAATTGGCTCATTGTTTCTGAGATGATTATGAGGGGAATTATAAATACCACCTTGCCAACTGGGGGTCTCTAGCCACTAAAAATAAATTTGGCGGGCTGGGGATCACTAATTTGGCTGATTTTAATCTCTGTCTACTTGCTTCCTGGGGGAAACGATATCTCCTAGATGAGGGTAAGATTTGGGAGAACATTATAGATTCTAAATATAACACCCACAACCCAAATATATTTACTTGTTCTAGTGTAGGTGCTTCCCCTTTCTGGAAAGGGGTTTTATGGGCCATTAAGGCTACTAAGTTTGGATATAATTGGAAAGTGGGCAATGGCAAGAGCATTAGATTTTGGGAAGATAGTTGGTGTGGGGAGGTTAACCTTGCAACACAATATTGGGGTTTGTATTCAATTGTTGTAGATCAACCTGCCACCATTAGTGAGGTCTGGGATGGGAGTAATGTCAAGATTAATTTTCAAAGATGTTTCTCCCCCAGCATGATGATAGATTGGAGCAACCTCTTCGAGGAGATCAAAACCCTTGTTTTGAGCGACATACCTGACACCCTTATATGGAAATATGAGGTGAAATGTTTGTACACTGTTAAATCCTTTTACATATTGTTAATTTTAGGGGGGTTCTTCTTGGGAATATTCCTGTGGTGTGGAACATGGAAATACCCCCTAGAATTGAAATATTTCTCTGGTTGATCATGAAGAATAAACTTCTGACCAGAGATAATCTTGACAAGAGGCAAAATGTTCCAGATCTATCCCGTTTGTTTTGTTCTGAGCATGAATCTCCTTGTCATCTTTTCTTTGATTGTGTCGTTGTTGTGGAACTGTGGAGATTTGTTGGGGAGATCACCAGTGTAGCTAGCTGCGATAATATTTACAATATGTTTGAGTGTTGGTATCATAGCCCCAACACTGATGTTGCCTTAGTGCAAGCTGCAGCCCTGTGGGCTCTCTGGAAATGCAGGAATGACATGTGTTTCAACCGATCAATTTGGTCTGGTATGTAGGTGATCATGAGGAAAAACTGCAAAAAATATCATTGTGGGAGGTAGCCTAGCAAGATGCTATCAAGTCAGAGCTAAAAGAGATCGTGAGGAAGCTAGAACAAATAGCAAGAAATCTCCCACTCCTCTTGTGGCCGGATCTAGGCTTATCATGGAAGGTGCGGGTGTCCTCCGGGCGATATGATCATGATTGATCAGTGACCAGTGACATGGTAATCTCCACAGCTCGATGGGTTATGATAAAGCAGAAGATACGCGTGGAGATGACTATGTACTGGAGCTATGTCTTTCCTAGAACCTTTTATGTTTCCTTGCTGAGGGCAGATGTGCCTCCCTTTGGCTGTGTTTTCCTTTTTAGGCTGTAAGAACACTTGTTACAAGACCCTGACTTGCTGGGTTTAATTGGTGATCAATGGAGCCGAGGCTAGGCCCTTTTTCTCTAAAAAAATTGTCTGTATGTAGAACGTAGTTGATCTGGGGGTTGTGTGATCTTGCTTGTGTGTATGTTACTTGTATGACTATGGTGATCTCGGAATGATTGGGTGTGCCCTGTGTGTGCGTGTATATATATAGTTGTTATTTGTGAGTTGCGATCTATCTGTACTTGGAGAGACTCAGCAAAGTCACCCATAACAAGCACGTCGGGTGCACATGTGCACTTCATATGTGCAGTCGCAACATGGCTTGCGGGCTAATCCAAAGAGTATAGCGTACGTGCAGACGCATATTTCTCTATCTGCATCACAACAATGCTACACATACGTAATCTTACGTTGATTTTATGTAAAAGTTGATGTGGAGGTTGTTAATTAGGCAGAAAACCTAAAACCCCCTGCTGGCATCGATTAGGGTTTCGGCGGACTCATACAACGCTTGTCGGATCTCTCCGGCTGGGCGTCCATTGTTTCCGGCAAGAGATGGTTTCATCGGTTGGCGGCAAGCAGACCGAGTCAGGACCTAGTTCTTCAAGCTCGGCTCGGGCGCAGCTAGAGGAGGCGCTCGGGAAGCTTGGGATTACGGATGAGGAAGCGACCCCTCTAATTATTGATGATACAGAGGAAGGAGAAGCAAAGAAGTGGCTACTGGCAGGTAGGGTTTTGCATAGGCACCTGTTACACATCCAAACCATTACTAATGCACTCCGGCAAGCTTGGGGAAACCCTAGAGGACTGAAATTCAGATCGATGGGCGAGAATATGTTCATGGCAGAATTCGAGGCACAACAGGATTGCGATCGCATCTGGCTTGGCTCCCCATGGCATGTGAGCAAGAATGCGGTTGTTCTTGCGGAATTTGAGGACTACATGCGACCTAATGAGGTCAAGTTTGACCGGCTCCATCTATAGGCCAGGGTCCCTGAGGGACTCCTGGACTAGGGGGTGTCCGGATAGCCAAACTATCATCATCGGCCGGACTCCAAGACTATGAAGATACAAGATTGAAGACTTCGTCCCGTGTCCGGATGGGACTTTCCTTGGCGTGGAAGGCAAGCTTGGCGATACGGATATGTAGATCTCCTACCATTGTAACCGACTCTGTGTAACCCTAGCCCTCTCCGGTGTCTATATAAACCGGATGGTTTTAGTCTGTAGGACATAACAACAATCATACCATAGGCTAGCTTCTAGGGTTTAGCCTCCTTGATCTCGTGGTAGATCTACTCTTGTAATACCCACATCATCAATATCAATCAAGCAGGACATAGGGTTTTACCTCCATCAAGAGGGCCCGAACCTGGTAAAACATCGTGTCCCTTGTCTCCTATTACCATCCGCCTAGACGCACAGTTCGGGACCCTCTACCCGAGATCCGCCGGTTTTGACACTGACATTGGTGCTTTCATTGAGAGTTCCTCTGTGTCGTCACCGATAGGCTCGATGGATCCTTCGATCATCAACAACGACGCGGTCCAGGGTGAGACTTTTCTCCCCGGATAGATCTTCGTATTCGGCGGCTTTGCACTGCGGGCCAATTCGTTTGGCCATCTAGAGAAGATCGAAAGCTACGCCCCTGGCCGTCAGGTCAGATTTGGAAGTTTGAACTTCACGGTTGACATCCGCGGTGACTTGATCTTCAATGGATTCGAGCCACAACCGAGCACGCCGCACTGTCACGATGGGCATGATTTAGCTCTGCTGCCGGACAGTGCCCTGGAGGCCGCACACGAGTCCGCTCCGACCCTCGATTCGGAGCCGGCTGTGCAGATCGAGGACGGGTGGTTAGACACCGCCTCGGGGGCTGCAACCTCTACGGCGATAGAGCCGAATACTGACTTTGTCCCTTCTGAAGCTCGTGACTCCAAGGTGCCGGACTCCTTGCCGGACTCCAAACCTCCCGCGCCCCCTTCAATCGAATCCGATTGGGCGCGGATCATGGAGTTCACCGCCGCGGACATCTTTCAGCACTCACCTTTTGGCGACATCCTGAGTTTGCTAAAGTATCTCTTGTTATCAGGAGAGCCCTGGCCGGACTGCGGTCAGGACGGTTGTGATGCGGACGACAAAGAAATTCAAGACCCACCCACCACCCACTTAGTCGCCACTGTCGACGATTTAACCGACATGCTAGACTTCGACTCCGAAGACATCGACGGTATGGACGACGATGTTGGAGACGACCAAGAACCAGCGCCTACTGGGCACAGGAAAGCCACCTCGTCATACGACATATACATGGTGGATATCCTAAAGGATGGGAATGGCGAAGGAACAACGGAGGAAGACCCCTCCAAGAAACAGCCCAAGCGCCGGCGTCAGCGGCGCCGCTCTAAATCCCGCCACAGCAAGAATGGCGATTCCGGCACCGGAGATAATAATACCCCAGACAGTGCCGAAGACAACCCCCTCCAGCAAGATTCACCACAGGAGGACGGAGAAGCCAGCCCTCATGAGAGAGCGGCAGACGAAGAGGTAGAGGATGATAATTACATGCCTCCCTCCGGAGACGAGGCAAGCCTCGACGACGACGAATTTGTCGTGCCTGAGGATCCCGTCGAACAAGAGCATTTTAAACGCAGGCTTATGGCCACGGCAAACAGCCTCAAGAAAAAGTAGCAATAGCTTAGAGCTGATCAGGATCTGCTAGCCGACAGATGGACTGAAGTCCTTGCGGCCGAAGAGCATGAGCTCGAACGCCCCTCCAAAAGCTACCCCAAATGCAAGTTGCTCCCCCGATTAGAGGAGGAGGCATATAAACCTGCATCACCAGAGCACAATGCGGCTGACCGGGCACCTCGTGGCCGCGACAGAGAGGCCTCTAGGCCCTCCACTAGAACCGTACCCCGGCATCGCTCGAAAAGCACAAGGCCACAGGGGAATGCTCCGGACTTGCGAGATATATTGGAAGATAAGGCAAGACAATCAAGATCGATCTACGGATCGCGTGGGCGCCCCATGATACATGACGACAACCGTCGCGCCGGACACAATAAGTTCGGCCGGGCCGAACATAGTAGACAAAGCTCGTTGGAGCTCCGTCGCGATATAGCCCAATACAGAGGCGCCACACACCCACTATGCTTCACAGATGAAGTAATGGATCATCAAATCCCCGAAGGGTTTAAACCCGTGAATATTGAATCCTATGATGGCACAACAGACCCCGCGGTTTGGATCAAAGACTATCTCCTTCATATCCACATGGCCCGCGGTGATGATCTTCACGCCATCAAATACCTCCCACTCAAGCTTAAAGGACCAGCTCGGCATTGGCTTAACAACTTGCCAGCAGAATCAATTGGGTGTTGGGAGGACCTGGAAGCCGCATTCCTTGATAACTTCCAGGACACGTATGTGCGACCACCAGACGCTGACGACCTAAGCCACATAATTCAGCAGCCAGACGAATCGGCCAGACAATTCTGGACACGGTTCTTAACTAAGAAGAATCAAATCGTCGACTGTCCGGATGCGGAGGCCCTCGCGGCCTTCAAACATAACATCCGCGACGAGTGGCTTGCCCGGCACCTGGGACAGGAAAAGCCGAAATCCATGGCAGCCCTCACATCACTCATGACCCGCTTCTGCGCGGGAGAGGACAGCTGGCTAGCCCGCAGTAACAACCTCAGCAAAAATTCCGGCAGTCCGGATACAAAGGACCGCAATGGCAGGTCGCGTCGCAACAAGAACAAACGCCGCATTAACGGCGACAATAATGAGGATACGGCAGTCAATGTGGATTCAGAGGCTCCAAACCCGGTTAGCGGAAAAAGCCATTCAAAAGAACTACTCCGAGTCCGTCCAATTTGGACCGAATACTCGATCGCTCGTGCCAGATACACGGCACCCCCAAAAAGCCAGCCAACCACACCAACAGGGACTGTTGGGTATTCAAGCAGGCAAGCAAGCTAATTGCCGAAAACAATGGCAAGGGGCTACATAATGATGACGAAGAAGAGACCCGACCGCCGAACAATAGAGGACAGAATGGATTCCCCCCACAAGTGCGGACGGTGAACATGATATACGCAACCCACATACCCAAGAGGGAGCGGAAGTGTGCACTCAGGGACGTATACACGATGGAGCCAGTCGCCCCGAAGTTCAACCCATGGTCCTCCTGCCCGATCACTTTTGATCGAAGGGACCACCCCACCAGCATCCGCCATGGCGGATTCGCTGCATTGGTTTTAGATCCAATCGTCGATGGATTTCACCTCACTAGAGTCCTGATGGACGGCGGCAGCAGCCTGAACCTGCTTTATCAGGACACAGTGTGCAAGATGGGCATAGACCCCTCAAGGATTAAACCCACAAAGACGACCTTCAAAGGCGTCATACCAGGTGTAGAGGCCAGTTGTACGGGCTCAGTTACACTGGAAGTGGTCTTCGGATCCCCGGATAACTTCCGAAGCGAGGAGTTAATCTTCGACATAGTTTCGTTTCGCAGCGGCTATCATGCTCTGCTCGGACGAACCGCGTTTGCAAAGTTCAACGCGGTCCCGCACTATGCATACCTCAAGCTCAAGATGCCAGGCCCTCGAGGAGTCATCACGGTCAACGGAAACACCGAATGCTCCCTCCGAACGGAGGAGCATACAACGGCTCTCGCGGTAGAAGTACAATGCAGCCTCTTAAGGCAATTCTCGAGTCCGGCCATTAAGCGACTGGACACGGCTAAACGCGCCCGGAGTAACCTACAACAAGACCACCTGGCACGTTCCGAGCACGCGTAGCAATGTGGCCCCAACCCCAGCCCTCGCAAAATTGCAAGACTGGTCCTTCGCGTACATCATTACGCTCTGGAGATACCATGGGCATAGGGGGAGGGGCACGACCACGACAGGCCCAGAATGCGGCTTAACCACATCAGGGGCTCCCAAGTGTGTCATTCCTTTTCTTCCTCTTTTCTTCCTTTTTCTTTCTTACCCACAGGACTCCGTTCACCAGAGGCCCTGTCCGACAGTAGACCGGCCGAACTCACGATGCAACAGCCAGGGAAGGAGAAAGGCTACGACGAATATCCAGGTGGTCTCCATTACGAGCATTAAATCTGTTTTATACACCGTTCCGCAGCCTACCCCTGGAGGGGGGGACATGTTTAATAGTCCCATCCCTTGCTTATCGCACTATTTGTATCGTTCTGCATTCATGGCAGTATTTCTTGAATAAACAATGCAACACGTTTTTTCTTATAATTGCATTCCTTTCTTATACATATGTTCATTTATGACATGTCGCATCCGTACACTGTGGTATGGCTAAATACACCAGGGGCTTAAGTTCCCCACATTACGGTGTGATAAGTCCGAACACTTTCACAAGTGCGGCACCCCGAACTTATAGCATTATATGCATCGGCTCCGAATCATGTCTTGGGTCAATAGTTGGGTTTGCCCGACTCCCATGTTTTGGTACCTTACGTTCCGTTCTATCGGCTAAGGTAGCACTGGGAGAACCACTGCGATTGCGCCCCGGTTGAGCTGGGTGAGCGCCTCAGTGGAGAAAGCTAAAACTGACCGTCATGATGAGGCGAGAGCCGGTCGCTGTTCGAGAGGAAGACTTATGCCGCTTAGAGCAAGGAACCGGCTTTGTCCGGCCCAGGCGTGGATAGCGCCCCGAATTCGGCCTTCCGAACACTAGGGGCTTCGCCGAAATTTAAAATTATAGAATTCTATGGCTAAGTGAGAGTGTTCAAGCATTATAAGTCCGGTTGCCTAGTTCGTTGTGTTGAGCGCCTACCTAGATGGACCCAAATATGGGAACAAGAGTGCTCAAATTTATTCCGAACACCCCAGCACTCGTGGCATGGGGGCTGAAGCCGACGACTTGCCATCTCTCAGATTTGATAAACAGCCGCACAGAAGGTAATATTTTAAATCAACAAGCGTTGCTTAGCGCATATGAACAAAGTTTTCAGTGCACAGGATAACAAAATGCGAGTCTACTCAAATATTACATTATTGGAGCACTCACCCGCAATAGTGGGGGCACCCTTCAGGACACTCTTGTAATACATCTCGGGCGTGCGATACTCCTTTCCTGACGGTGGCGCGTCCGTCACAAGCTTCTCAGCATCCATCTTGCCCCAGTGCACCTTAGCACAGGCAAGGGCCCGATGGGCACGTTCAATACAGGCGGATCGCTTGATGGCCTCAACCCATGGACAAGCATCCGCCAGCTGCCGCACCAGGCCAAAGTAGCTCCCAGGCATGGCCTCATTGGGCCACAGCCGAACTATGAGGCCCTTCATGGCCTGTTCGGCCACCTTGTGGAGCTCGACCAGCTGCTTCAGCTGGTCGCTAAGGGGCACCGGATGTCCGACCTCAGCATACTGAGACCAGAAGACCTTCTCCATCGAGCTCCCCTCCTCGGCCCTGTAGAAAGCGGCAGCATCGGACACGCTGCGGGGCAGATCTGCGAATGCTCCTGGAGAGCTCCGAATTCGGGTAAGTAACAGGTAATTCACATTCACATGCTTGCTTTGCATGAAAAATGCCTTACCCGCCGCTATTTTCTTCAATGCCTAGATTTCCTGAAGGGCTTTGTGGGCTTCGGCCTTAGCGGCTTTGGCGCTCTCAAGAGCCGATGCAAGCTCGGACTCTCGAGTCTTCGAGTCGCGCTCCAAACTCTCATGCTTTTCCATGAAAGCCTGGAGCTCTTGCTGTACCTCCGCCACCCGCGCCTCCTGCTTCTCTCGCCCAGCGCGCTCCACGGCCGCATTACGTTCGGCCACGGACACCGCCTCCTTTAGGGTCGCCACCTCGTCCGTGGCCCCTGAAGTACCCACGTTATGCTTGTCATTTCTCTTGCAACCAAATCCTTTTTTGTAAGGTACAAATTTAATAAGGTGTTACTCACCTTCCTTGTCCTCGAGCTGCTTCTTGGCACGGCCAAGCTCGTTCTCGGACCGGTCGAGGCTTTGCTTCAAAGCATTGACCTCCGCAGTCAGTGCGGCAGAGGTCAGCAGCGCAGCCTGCAATCCCATATTGACATATTTATTAAGACTCCTGCGTATATCTTTTTGATCCTCAGTTCGGCTTTTCTTTCCCAACACCGAACCGAGCATCAGGGGCTACTGTCTATGCGATACTATTTTACACTGATAGAAGGCTGCTGCAGGTTTCGGTCAGCCCGCTTTTGGCGAGCTGAACCTTCTGAATCACCGCACTCATGACAGTGCGGTGTTCCTCCTTGATGGAAGCGCCGTTGAGCGCCTCCAGCAAGTTATCCGGCGCCTCCGGTTGGACGGAGGCTGCCGGCGTCACGGTCTTGCCCTTCTTACGAAGGGGACGCCCGCCGAACTCCGGAACCACTGCAGGTTCCGGTGCGGAGTCCGGTACGAAGTCCGGGAGGTCGCCCTGTGGCACCTCCGGGTCCTCCTCCTCCGGGCAGGTCCCTCTTCGGGGTCCCACCTTGGCGTCGTTAACGTCACGGGGGGAGGAGGCGGTTGGAAGTGAAGTACTGTTCACATCTGACGTGCCCAAGGACCCGCTCGACGAAGCGGGAAGATCGTCCTTGGGCGGACTGCAGGGTTGTATGCGGCGTTAGAAAGACACCATGTGGCAACAAAGAAAAATCATGAAGTCATTCGGGAGTCCGGATACTTACAATCTCACCAGGGGCTTGGCCCTTGGAGGCCAATCCTCGTCATCATCACCGGCGTTGGCGAAACAGTCCGGGGGAAGAGTCCTTCCCTTCTTGGACCCTTCGGCCTCCCTCGTTGGGGAGGCCTTCCTTTTCTTCCCTCCCCCCACTGGGGGAGAGGCCCTTTTCTTCTCCTCCTCGTCCTCGTGGGAGGAGTCCGCCTCGGAGTCATCGGACACCTGAAAACGGGAACTCTTTCGAGTGCATGTGGCCTCTTTCTTGGCCTTCTTCTCCGGCACCACGTGGGGTGCCGGAACCAGCAACCCCGCTAAACGGGCGTCTGTTGGGTCTTCTGGCAAAGGGGCCGGACAGTTAGTCTGCTCGGCCATCTTCAGCCAGTCCTATCAAAGGAGAGGGAGTTTAGATCCCGCATGGAGTCAAACTATGGAAAACAAGTGTCCCGTAAAGGGTATAATCGCTTACCTCGCTAGCCTGGCGCTGCGAGCTGAATCCGCGATCTTCGGTAGCAGATGCGGGAGCCTCAGCGCCCTTAAACAGCACCTTCCAGGCATCTTCGTACCTAGTATCGAAGAGCCCGCTCAAGGTTCAGTGCTGGGCCGGATCGAACTCCCACAATTTGAAGGCCCGTTGTTGGCACGGGAGAATCCGGTGGATGAGCATGACCTGGACTACATTGACAAGCTTGAGCTTCTTGTTCACTAGCTTTTGGACGCAGGCTTGGAGTCCGGTCAGCTCCTCCGAATCGCCCCAAGTCAGGCCACTCTCTTTCCAAGAGGTGAGCCATGTGGGGATGCCAGATAATTTGGGGGTCGCTGCCCATTTAGGGTCACGCGGCTCGGTGATGTAGAACCACCTCGATTGCCACCCCTTGATGGTTTCCACGAAGGCGCCCTCAAGCCAAGTAACGTTGGGTATCTTACCCACCATGGTGCCTCCGCACTCCGCTTGGCTGCCCTTCACAACCTTCGGCTTGACATTGAAGGTCTTGAGCCACAAGCCGAAGTGGGGCTGGATGCAGAGGAAAGCCTCGCACACGACGATAAACACCGAGATGTTGAGGATGAAATTCGGGGCCAGATCATGGAAATCCAGGCCGTAGTAGAACATGAGCCCCCGGACAAAGGGGTGAAGTGGGAAGCCCAGTCCATGGAGGAAATGGGGAAGGAATACCACCCTCTCATGGGGCCTGGGGGTGGGGATGAGCTACCCCTCGTCGGGGAGCCTGTGCGCGATGTCGCTGGACAGATATCCGGCGCTGCGCAGCTTCTTGATGTGCCCCTCCATAACGGAGGAGGCCATCAACTTGCCTCCCACTCCGGATATAGTTGGAGAAGGTTGAGGTGAGATGTGCGGACTTGGGCGCTGGAGCTCGAGTGCGCGGAGATGGATAAGCAAAGGAGGAAGAAGGCGTAGGTAAAAAGGTGGATCCTTATCCCCTTATATATGGGTGGACGAAACTATGCGTCCCCACCGGCCTGGTAAAACTCGCTTTTCTCCCAAGCGCCGCAATCAATGGCGCGGTTGGGTTACCTACGTCCGTATTGATGGGAATCCCGGAATAAGGGGAACACGATCTCTGCTTCGAAGAAGACGTGCCAAGGAAACCGCTTCGCTAAACGCGCTGAGGTGGTATAATAAAAACGATTCAAGTAAAGGCTTGGTTGTGGTGTGACGTCACGCCACGGAATACGTCAGCAGATTGAACTTGTGTAAATATTATTCTCTCTACGGTGGAATGTGGAATTTATTTTGCAGAGCCGGACACTATCCTGGTGTTCACAATCTTCTATAAATTATTCGGAGAAGGAACCCGCCTTGCAATGCCGAAGACAATATGCGCGCCGGAATCATCGTCATTGAAGCCTGGTTCCGGGGCTACTGAGGGAGTCCTGGACTAGGGGGTGTCCGGATAGCCAAACTATCATCATCGGCCGGACTCCAAGACTATGAAGATACAAGATTGAAGACTTCGTCCCGTGTCCGGATGGGACTTTCCTTGGCGTGGAAGGCAAGCTTGGCGATACGAATATGTAGATCTCCTACCATTGTAACCAACTCTGTGTAACCCTATCCCTCTCTGGTGTCTATATAAACCGGATGGTTTTAGTCCGTAGGACATAACACAATCATACCATAGGCTAGCTTCTAGGGTTTAGCCTCCTTGATCTCGTGGTAGATCTACTCTTGTAATACCCACATCATCAATATCAATCAAGCAGGACGTAGGGTTTTACCTCCATCAAGAGGGCCCGAACCTAGGTAAAACATCGTGTCCCTTGTCTCCTATTACCATCCGCCTAGACGCATAGTTCGGGACCCCCAACCCGAGTGTAACGCCCCGGTTTCGATGCGCCAGGTGTCCGCCAGTTATTCGCCGTCGTTGCCATGTCATTTGCTTCCGTGTTGCATTTTATCATGTCATCATGTGCATTGCATTGCATACGTGTTCGTCTCATGCATCCGAGCATTTTCTCCGTTGTCCGTTTTGCTATCCGGCGCTCCTATGTCCTCCGGCGTTCCCTTTTTCTCTCCTGTTGTGTGCGGGTGTTAAACGTTCTCGGAATGGCCCGAGGTTTGCCAAGCGGCCTTGGTATACCACCGGTAGACCGCCTGTCAAGTTTCGTGCCATTTGGAGGTCGTTTGGTACTCCAACGGTTAACCGGGTAACCGTAAAGCCCTCTTTTGTGTGCAGCCCAACACCCTTCCAAACTGGCCCAAAACCCATCTAAGTCACCTCCATGCTCTCGGTCATTCGATCATGATCGTGTGGGCGAAAACCGCTCCTCATTTGGACTCTCCTAGCTCCCAGAATCTATAAATAGCCCCCTCCCCCCGAAATTCGCGGATCAAACCCACCCTAACCCTAGCAGTTTTCCTCCTCGCGCCGCCGGACATGTCCATCTGCGCCGGACATGTCCGTCGGACACCTCAGCCCGACCAATCCCACCGCGACACATCACCCGCGCCACCGCCCCATCCATTCTCGTCGCGCCACCTGTCCACCGCCGCCGCCCGCCTCCGCCGGCCCGCGAGGCCCACGCCAGGCCTGCGGGGCCCGGATCCACCGCCGCCGCCGTCCGGGGTCGCCTGTGCCCGCGCTGCCGTCCCGCCGGCGCCTCGCCGCGTCCCGCGCCGGATCCGCCTCCGCCGGCCAGCCCGTTTGCCGCCAACCGCCGTTGCGCCGCCCGGCCCTGCGTCTCCGGCGCCCCGCCGCCCCGGCCGTTGGCCTCCACGCAGCCCGCCGGTGCGTCGCCGCGGCCACCCGGATGCCTTCCCGCCGCCGCGCCCCACACGCCCGTCCCTGCCGCCGGCCCCTTGCCGGATCTTCGCCGCCCCGCCGCCGCCCAGCCCGCCTCGCCTCGGACCTCGCCCCGCCGTCTCAGGCCGGCGCCGCCCTCCGCCGCCGTCCAGCTCGATCAGGGAGGAGCCCCGATCCGCCCTGCCCGTTGACCGCGTATGGGCCCCGCGTCTGGCCCGTCTCCGGCCCAGCCCAGCTCCCCCCTTCGGCCTGCCTCACCTCTCCTTCCTCTCTTGGCCTGGCCCGCTAGGTGAGAACCCCCGAAATCCCGCCCTGGGCGTCGTTTAGTATTCTACGCCCGTCCTGTTTTTTTTCTTCAGAAAAACGACTAAGTCCCGAAATATTTTGGCATTATCATGCCATGTTCATCGCATCATATCTCTGCATCCGTAGCTCCGTTTCGTGCGTGTAATATGTCAAATTGTTCGTCTCAACGAGTACATCATTTGATTCCATTGCATTATGTTCATTTGAGCTCATCTTGATACCTGAATCGTTGTTGCAAGAGTGCTTCATGATGTTTTCTGCTGTCTGTTAACAGAACTTGCACTTTTGTCATTTTTGCCATGATTGATGTGTGCATCCTATGAGGTTGATGTCTACATGTGTTTTGAACTATGCCATGTCTTCTTTACAGAGGTGCTTACCATGTATTTTTGTGATCAATGTGGTGACTAGCACAAGCATGCAAACTAGACTTCGTGATATTGCTGATTTTAGTCTCTGCTCTGCTGTTATTTTGATGCCATGTAAACTTGATGCTACAGAAAGATCCATGCATATTTTGAGATACTTCACTAAGGGTGTTTTGAACATATGGTTATTGTCTATCCATCCATGCCCCTGTTTGCAATTATGGAGTAGTCTAGCATGTCATTTTCGCGCTCTAGTTTTGCTTCAAAATGTTTCCTGGCAGATTGTTTACTTGTAGTTCAATGTTCCCATGATTGTTGTTAGTTATCCATGCACCCTATGACCTTGCTATGGCCATGCTTAGCTTCACAAACATGCCTTCTTACTGTTGGTTGCCTTGCCATGCCATGCTTTGCTATGTAGTGAGTTGCACAAGCTCATCTACATGCCTTCATAATTTTGTTTCTGCCATGTTCGAATCTGTATTATAACTTGCTATGTTTACGTGGGTGCCATCATATTTTCTGATCCTTTTTGGCTTATGGTCAGTAAAGGAATGTTGTTCTATGCAATTAGTAGATTCATGCCATGCTTTTGTTTGCCATGATAAGTTCCTGTAACATGTTGTTTGATAGCTCTAAACATTGCAACCTGATGTTATTTTCTACAAAGTCTGAAACTCATATTATTTGCAATCTTTCCATGTGTGTTTGAGCATGTTCTAGTGATTTCTGGAGTTAGCTCAGTGTTCATGTTTTGTTATGATTTACCTGTACATCATGTCAATGCCTTTTGTTATTATGTTGAGGTGCTGTAGCATATTGTTTTGATGCTTGCAAGATGCCTAGTTGCTGTTTTGGACAGCTTGTCCTTTAAACTTGTATAGTGTGTGTGTGTGTTGAACCGTTGCTCCGTTTTGAGTGTGCTCTATATGAAACTTGCTTGATTTTGCATGTAGTTTCATATTATCATGTTGCATTCATGTTTTGAGGTGTTTGCTTGATGTTTGTATGCATTTTGCATCAATGCCATGTTTAACTTGTGTTGCTCATATCTTTTAGGCCGTAGCTCCGAACTAAATGAACTTTATATGTAACTTGACTAGAATCTCGTGTAGATCATCTTTGTGCATTTTAACTTGCTGTTTAACAACTTGAACATAAGGTTTATTCAGATCTGGACCAAT
The DNA here is from genome assembly GCF_018294505.1 of Triticum aestivum. Classification (NCBI taxonomy): domain Eukaryota; kingdom Viridiplantae; phylum Streptophyta; class Magnoliopsida; order Poales; family Poaceae; genus Triticum; species Triticum aestivum. The sequence goes on from NC_057804.1 coordinate 509,683,389, forward strand.
TTTGAAATATGCATATAAGGACTTACCAGAATTGTTATATGTTGCTTCCCGCCTCATTTAAACTTGCCTTGATGTGTTGTTCTTGTTTGCATCATCTCTTGCCATGAGTAGCCTCATATAGCTTTCTCATGCATCATGCTTGGTTGCGCATCATGTCTTGTCTATGTGTGGTGTGTTTACCATGTTGTGTGCTTCTCCTCGATAGTTCCCGTTTCGTTGCGATCGTGAGGATTCGTTCGTCTACGATTGGTTCGTCTTCGTGGCTTCATCTTCTTCATGGACTCGTTCTTCTTCCTAGCGGGATTTCAGGCAAGATGACCGCTACCCTGGATCTCACTACTTTCATTGCTATGCTAGTTGCTTCGTTCTATCGCTATGCTGCGTTACCTATCTTTTGCTCATCAAGCCATCCCAAATTGCCATGAACCTCTAACCTTTTGACACCCTTCCTAGAAAACCGTTGTTTGGCTATGTTACCGCTCTGCTCAGCCCTCTTATAGCATTGCTAGTTGCAGGTGAAGTTGAAGATTTCTCCATGGTGGACAGGACTTTGGTTGGGATATCACAATATCTCTTATATTATTAATGCATCTATATATTTGGTAAAGGGTGGAAGGCTCGGCCTTATGCCTGGTGTTTTGTTCCACTCTTGCCGCCCTAGGTTCCGTCATACCGGTGTTATGTTCCCGGATTTTGCGTTCCTTACGCGGTCGGGTGATTTATGGGACCCCCTTGACAGTTCGCTTTGAATAAAACTCCTCCAGCAAGGCCCAACCTTGGTTTTACCATTTGCCTCACCACCACCTATATTTCCCTTGGGAGTAATTAACCCAAGGGTCATCTTTATTATAGCTCCCCCGGGCCAATGCTTGTCTAAGTCTTGGTCCAAACTAGAGCACCGTGCGGGGCCATCCCTTGGCAACTTGGGTTACGTCGGTTCCTGTACGCTTCGCTTATCCGGTGTTGCCCTAAGAACGAGATATGTGCAGCTCCTATCGGGATTGTCGGCGCATCGGGCGGTCTTGCTGGTCTTGTTTTACCATTGTCGAAATGTCTTGTAAACCGGGATTCCGAGTCTGATCGGGTCTTCCTGGGAGAAGGTATATCCTTCGTTGATCGCGAGAGCTTATCATGGGCTAAGTTGGGACACCCCTGCAGGGTATAATCTTTCGAAAGCCATGCCTGCGGTTATAGGCAGATGGGAATTTGTTAATGTCCGGTTGTAGATAACTTGACACTAGATCCGAATTAAAACGCATCAACCGTGTGTGTAGCCGTGATGGTCTCTTTTCGGCGGAGTCCGGGAAGTGAACACGGTTTTTGAGTTATGTTTGACGTAAGTAGGAGTTCAGGATCACTTCTTGATCATTGCTAGCTCCACGACCATTCCTTTTGCTCTCTTCCCGCTCTTATTTGCGTATGTTAGCCACCATATATGCTTAGTCGCTGCTGCAGCCTCACTATTTTACCCCTTCCTTTCCCTTTAAGCTTTGCTAGTCTTGATACCCATGGTAATGGGATTGCTGAGTCCTCGTGGCTCACAGATTACTACAACAACAATTGCAGGTACAGGTTATGCGATGATCATGACGCGAGAGCGATGCTTGTTTGCGTTGAGTTCTTCTTGTGCTTCTTCGATCAGGGGATAGGTTCCAGGTCGGCAGCCTGGGCTAGCAGGGTGGATGTCGTTTGAGTTTCTGTTTGTGTTTCATCCGTAGTCGGATGTTGCTCTCATGTATTGTGATGTTGTATTCGTGTGGCATTGTATGCCTTATGTATGTATCCCCATCTATTATGTAATGTTGATGTAATGATATCCACCTTGCAAAAGCATTTCAATATGCGGGTCCATCCTTGGTGGGACCTTCGAGTTCCTTTTGGATAGGGTCGCATATTGGGCGTGACAAGTTGGTACCAGAGCTTCAACCGACCCTAGGAGCCCCCTTGATTGATCGTGTAGTTTGGCCGTTGTCGAGTCTAGAAGAAAACTGTTTTGGAGTCTAGTTATATCGGAGAGTAGGAATTCTTTTTACTCCTCAGCCCCTTCGTCGCTCTGGTGAGGAATCTTGACATAGGTGTTTTGAATTACTCCTCTTCCCCTTCAATTTTTTCTTTAGGATCACGCAGTTGGTTTTCCGGTCGTTGGTTCTCATCTCTTTTCATCCGGTGCATTTCTCGTCAAGTTGACTCGAGCCTCTTCATCTTTGAGTTCAATCCTCAGTTGTTTTCTTTCCCACCCGCCCACCCTTTTTCATCTCGGAACCGGAGTCCGTAATCGAGTATCCATCCTACTCGTGCGAAGTCTTTGCTTCTTTCCTCAATTATTTCAACTGATGTTTCCTCTTCAAGATATTCGTTGGTTCTGCCTTCCAAGTTGCCTTTGTTTAACCGCCCTCCCACCCTTTTCTTCCCGGAGCCTCTTCAGTCTTTCATCAATTATTTCAACCGGTGAATTCTCATTTTGTTCGACATTCTTCATCTCTTTTTCTTTTCCGGTGGATTAAATTCAAGTTTTTCGGGTTTATCATATTCTTTTCCTCGAAGTGTTCTCCTTGCTCGTTTGCCTCTCGCCAGTTTATCCTTCCGGAGTGTTCAAGACATCTCAAAAGATTCGTCTGTGTTCCAATTAATTCGAGGTTGTCACCTCATTCAAATATTTCTATTGTTCAGGTGCATCATCTATCTGTTCAACATTCCTTTCCAACGGTGTTATCTCTTCAGTGGGCCCTAACCCACAGGTCTTTTCCCAGGATCTTACCCGACTCTTCTAATTTCCCCGGAGTTATTCTCAAATTCTTTTCAAGTCTGACATAAGAATGAATTTCATCAGTCAGATGCCATCTCCAAGATCGCTTTCAAATTCTTTTCATCTCGGGTTCTACCTTTCCTCTTTTTCATTATTCCGGAGTTTCTCAACAATTTCAATGGTGTTTCTCGTCGTCATTCTCAGTTTTGAAGACCGAAGAAGAGTTTTTCCTCTAAATCTTGTCTGTTCTCGCGAAGTTCCGTGGTTCTAGCTTCTTGTTATCCTATCGAATTATTCCATTTGTCAGATATTCTTTTCATCCATCCGGAGTATTTCAGAAGTTGTTCTCCTGTTTCTTTTCACCGGAGGCCATCATTCCAGTTATCATTCTCTATTTATCCCGGTGCTTCGTTCAAGTGTTCTTTCATCATCTCATGATCTCTTTATTCTTTTGCATCTAAATCCTCTCTAGCATATTTGTTCTTCTAACTCTTCCCGGTGATTCTTTCTCTTTCATCAGCCATTTTCGAATTCTTACGGTGGTTCGTTCAAGATTCTTGTCGGTGGAGTTCAAGCATCTTTTCTTCTCGTGTCTCGAAGTGCAATTAATTCTCCGTATTCTTTTGAAGCAGAGTTTTGCATTTCTTCGTTCTTCTCAGCTATCAAATCATTTCCGTTTGTGGCCGGGTATCACCTTATGATCTTGAGATGTTACCTATAAGACCATAACAAGCTTATTCTTTCGTTGTTGATTTTCTCAACAACTCTGTTCAATCCTTCCTTCTAAGTTATTTTCATTTCATTCTTTCAATTCTTCCGGAGGCATTGCGTCGCTTATGTTGTCAAGTATCATTCTATCCTCTCAAGTTCGTGTTCTATTCTTTCCTGGTTCAGTCAGAGTTCTGCCTAAATCCTTTCAGCCTTATTCGTTTCTTATCTCGTTCTAACCGGAGTGGTTTCATAGTCTATCTGATTCCTTGAGCTTTCGATTCTCGTCATTCTTGTCGTTCCTCTCTTCTTCTCGAGTGCTTTCGATTCTTTGCTTCTTCTCTGTAATTCTTGCTTCACCTCATACCTTTTCCCTTCCGTCTCGGTCCTAAGATCTTGGGACGAGATCTCTTGTTAGTGGAGGAGTGTTGTAACGCCCCGGTTTCGATGCACCAGGTGTCAGCCAGTTATTCGCCGTTGTTGCCATGTCATTTGCTTGCGTGTTGCATTTTATCATGCCATCATGTGCATTGCATTGCATACGTGTTCGTCTCATGCATCCGAGCATTTTCCCCGTTGTCCGTTTTGCTATCTGGCGCACCTACGTCCTCCGGCGTTCCCTTTTTCTCTCTTGTTGTGTGCAGGTGTTAAACGTTCTCGGAATGGCCCGAGGTTTGCCAAGCGGCCTTGGTATACCACCGGTAGACCGCCAGTCAAGTTTCGTGCCATTTGGAGGTCGTTTGGTAGTCCAACGGTTAACCGGGTAACCGTAAAGGCCTCTTTTGTGTGCAGCCCAACACCCTTCCAAACTGGCCCAAAACCCATCTAAGTCACCTTCATGCTCTCGGTCGTTCGATCACAATCGTGTGGGCGAAAACCGCTCCTCATTTGGACTCTCCTAGCTCCCAGAATCTATAAATAGCCCCCTCCCCCCGAAATTCGCGGATCAAACCCACCCTAACCCTAGCAGTTTTCCTCCTCGCGCCGCCGGACATGTCCATCCGCGCCGGACATGTCCGCCGGACACCTCAGCCCGACCAATCCCACCGCAACATGTCACCCGCGCCGCCGCCCCATCCATTCCCGTCGCGCCACCTGTCTGTCGCCGCCGCCCGCCTCCGCCGGCCCGCGAGGCCCGCGCCAGGCCCACGGGGCCCGGATCCGCCGCCGCCGCCCGGGGTCGCCTGCGCCCGCGCCGCCGTCCCATCGGCGCCTCGCCGCGTCCCGCGCCGGATCCGCCTCCGCCGGCCAGCCCGTTTGCCGCCAACCGTCGTCGCGCCGCCCGGCCCTGCGTCTCCGCCGCCCCACCGCCCCGGCCGTTGGCCTCCACGCAGCCCGCCGGCGCGTCGCCGCGGCCGCCCGGATGCCTTCCCGCCGCCGCGCCTCGCGCGCCCGTCCCTACCTCCGGCCCCTCGCCGGATCTTCGCCGCCCCGCCGCCGCCCAGCCCGCCTCGCCTCGGACCTCGCCCCGCCGTCTCAGGCCGGCGCCGCCCTCCGCCGCCGTCCAGCTCGATCGGGGAGGAGCCCCGATCCGCCCTGCCCGTTGACCGCGTATGGGCCCCGCGTCCGGCCCATCTCCGGCCCAGCCTAGCTCCCCCCTTCGGTCTGCCTCACCTCTCCTTCCTCTCTGGGCCTGGCCCGCTAGGTGAGAACCCCCGAAATCCCGCCCTGGGTGTCGTTTAGTATTCTACGCCCGTCCTGTTTTTTTTCAGAAAAACGACCAAGTCCTGAAATATTTTGGCATTATCATGCCATGTTCATCGCATCATATCTCTGCATCCGTAGCTCCGTTTCGTGCGTGCAATATGTCAAATTGTTCGTCTCAACGAGTACATCATTTCATTCCATTGCGTCATGTTCATTTGAGCTCATCTTGATGCCTGAATCGTTGTTGCAAGAGTGCTTCATGATGTTTTCTGCTGTCTGTTAACAGAACTTGCACTTTTGTCATTTTTGCCATGATTGATGTGTGCATCATATGGGGTTGATGTCTACATGTGTTTTGAACTATGCCATGTCTTCTTTACAGAGGTGCTTACCATGTATTTTTGTGATCAATGTGGTGACTAGCACAAGCATGCAAACTAGGCTTCGTGATATTGCTGATTTTAGTCCTTGTTCTGCTGTTATTTTGATGCCATGTAAGCTTGATGCTACAGAGAGATCCATGCATATTTTGAGATACTTCAGTAAGGGTGTTTTGAACATATGGTTATAGTCTATCCATCCACGCCCCTGTTTGCAATTATGGAGTAGTCTAACATGTCATTTTCGTGCTCTACTTTTGCTTCAAAATGTTTCCTGGCAGATTGTTTACTTGTAGTTCAATGTTCCCATGATTGTTGTTAGTTATCCATGCACCCTATGACCTTGCTATTGCCATGCTTAGCTTCACAAACATGCCTTCTTACTGTTGGTTGCTTGGCCATGCCATGTTTTGCTCTGTAGTGGGTTGCACAAGCTCATCTACATGCCTTCATAATTCTGTTTCTGCCATGTTCGAATCTGTATTATAACTTGCTATGTTTACGTGGGTGCCATCATATTTTCTGATCCTTTTTGGCTTATGGTCAGTAAAGGAATGTTGTTCTATGCAATTAGTAGATTCATGCCATGATTTTGTTTGCCATGATAAGTTCCTGTAACATGTTGTTTGATAGCTCTAAACATTGCAACATGATGTTATTTTCTGCAAAGTCTGAAACTGATATTATTTGCAATCTTTCCATGTGTGTTTGAACATGTTCTAGTGATTTCTGGAGTTAGCTCAGTGTTCATGTTTTGTTATGCTTTACCTGTACATCATGTCCATGCCTTTTGTTATTACGTTGAGGTGCTGTAGCATATTGTTTTGATGCTTGCAAGATGCCTAGTTGCTGTTTTGGACAGCTTGTCCTTTAAACTTGTATAGTGCGTGTGTGTTGAACCTGCTCCGTTTTGAGTGTGCTCTGTATGAAACTTGCTTGATTTTGCATGTAGTTTCATATTATCATGTTGCATTCATGTTTTGAGGTGTTTGCTTGATGTTTGTATGCATTTTGCATCAATGCCATGTTTAACTTGTGTTGCTCATATCTTCTAGGCCGTAGCTCCGAACTAAATGAACTTTATATGTAACTTGACTAGAATCTCGTGTAGATCATCTTTGTGCATTTTAACTTGCTGTTTAACAACTTGAACATAAGGTTTATTCAGATCTGGACCAATTTCGAAATATGCATATGAGGACTTACCGGAATTGTTATATGTTGCTTCCGGCCTCATTTAAACTTGCCTTGATGTGTTGTTCTTGTTTGCATCATCTCTTGCCATGAGTAGCCTCATCTAGCTTTCTCATGCATCATGCTTGGTTGCGCATCATGTCTTGTCTATGTGTGGTGTGTTTACCATGTTGTGTGCTTCTTCTCGATAGTTCCCGTTTCGTTGCGATCGTGAGGATTCGTTCGTCTACGATTGGTTCATCTTCGTGGCTTCATCTTATTCATGGCCTCGTTCTTCTTCCTAGCGGGATTTCAGGCAAGATGACCGCTACCCTGGATCTCACTACTATCATTTCTATGCTAGTTGCTTCGTTCTATCGCTATGCTGCGTTACCTATCTTTTGCTCATCAAGCCATCCCAAATTGCCATGAACCTCTAACATTTTGACACCCTTCCTAGAAAACCGTTGTTTGGCTATGTTACCGCTCTGCTCAGCCCTCTTATAGCATTGCTAGTTGCAGGTGAAGTTGAAGATTTCTCCATGGTGGACAGGACTTTGGTTGGGATATCACAATATCTCTTATATTATTAATGCATCTATATATTTGGTAAACGGTGGAAGGCTCGGCCTTATGCCTAGTGTTTTGTTCCACTCTTGCCGCCCTAGGTTCCGTCATACCGGTGTTATGTTCCCGAATTTTGCGTTCCTTACGCGGTTGGGTGATTTATGGGACCCCCTTGACAGTTCGCTTTGAATAAAACTCCTCCAGCAAGGCCCAACCTTAGTTTTACCATTTGCCTCACCACCACCTATATTTCCCTTGGGAGTAATTAACCCAAGGGTCATCTTTATTATAGCCCCCCCCCGGGCCAATGCTTGTCTAAGTGTTGGTCCAAACTAGAGCACCGTGCGGGGCCATCCCTTGGCAACTTGGGTTACGTCGGTTCCTGTACGCTTCGCTTATCCGGTGTTGCCCTGAGAACGAGATATGTGCAGCTCCTATCAGGATTGTCGGCGCATCGGGCGGTCTTGCTGGTCTTGTTTTACCATTGTCGAAATGTCTTGTAAACCGGGATTCCGAGTCTGATCGGGTCTTCCTGGGAGAAGGTATATCCTTCGTTGATCGCGAGAGCTTATCATGGGCTAAGTTGGGACACCCCTGCAAGGTATAATCTTTCGAAAGCCGTGCCTGCGGTTATAGGCAGATGGGAATTTGTTAATGTTCGGTTGTAGATAACTTGACACCAGATCCGAATTAAAACGCATCAACCGTGTGTGTAGCCGTGATGGTCTCTTTTCGGCGGAGTCCGGGAAGTGAACACGGTTTCTGGGTTATGTTTGACGTAAGTAGGAGTTCAGGATCACTTCTTGATCATTGCTAGCTCCACGACCGTTCCTTTTGCTCTCTTCTCACTCTTATTTGCGTATGTTAGCCACCATATATGCTTAGTCGCTGCTGCAGCCTCACCATTTTACCCCTTCCTTTCCCTTTAAGCTTTGCTAGTCTTGATACCCATGGTAATGGGATTGCTGAGTCCTCGTGGCTCACAGATTACTACAACAACAGTTGCAGGTACAGGTTATGCGATGATCATGACGCGAGAGCGATGCTTGCTTGCGTTGAGTTCTTCTTCTGCTTCTTCGATCAAGGGATAGGTTCCAGGTCGGCAGCCTGGGCTAGCAGGGTGGATGTCGTTTGAGTTTCTGTTTGTGTTTCATCCGTAGTCGGATGTTGCTCTCATGTATTGTGATGTTGTATTCGTGTGGCATTGTATGCCTTATGTATGTATCCCCATCTATTATGTAATGTTGATGTAATGATATCCACCTTGCAAAAGCGTTTCAATATGCGGGTCTATCCTTGGTGGGACCTTCGAGTTCCTTTTGGATAGGGTCGCATATTGGGCATGACACCGAGATCCGCCGGTTTTGACACCGACAGTCCCTAATCTTCCATATAACCTTCGAGATGTCATATAGGTATGTCTTCTTCCTCTTCGGGCCCAAGCCCACTTCTGTTTCTCTTGTGGTAGATTGGGTCATTCCGATTTATTCTGCCGAACTCCAGGCCCTCGCGACGAAAAAGGTGAACTACGCTTCGGGCCTAAGTTGAGAGCACCAGATAAAAAGAAGAAGACCGCGTCAGGTGATAGTTCGAATAAAGAGCAATTTTCAGGCCCGAGTAGTCAAAGGGAGTCTAAGAACTCTAGTAATGTTGGTAAAGAAGGAGTTGAGGTGAACTCCCCTATCAAGAACAGAACATCGAGTAACAAAAGGAAAGAGGCACCTAAACAAATTTACCAACGAGTTGATCCTGCACCTTTTCTCCCGACGGATGGAAAAACTACAAATGGTTTAGCTCATGTTGACCCTCAGGAGACAGTTTCAGATTCAGTCAGAGAAGGGGTTGAGCAAGTTGAGGAGATAGTACCAAAGAAGAAGAAACCAACATTTGACAACTCGACAGTGTCTACAGAGCAGCGCTGCCCATCCCAATGATTTGTATCAGCTAGAACTACCGACTGCTTGGGAACCCCGAGGCAGTTCGAGAGCTTCATCGGTTGATGAAGTAAGAAGGTCATGCCCTGCTATTCATGATGGAAACCAAAATCAGGGCTAAGAGAGTTGAAGACTTGCGATATCAATTTGGTTTTTGAGGTTGTTTCACCATTGACAGTGTTGGGTTAAGTGGTGGAATTGGGCTTAATTGTTCAAGGACATGGATGTTGTCTTGAAAAACTATAGCAAGAACCACATTGATGTGTTGGTGAGAGTCAAGGAACAAGCCACACCGGATTGGAGGTTTACTAGATTCTACGGTGCACCGGGGGTCAAAGACAGACATCATAGCTAGCGCTTCCTTTGGACCTTACATGCCCTGCCCTATTCTTTGTGGCTATGCATGGGCGACTTTAACGAGACGATGTTTGGTGATGGACACTTTAGTAAGTCGGCTATACTGGAATGGCAAATGAAGGCATTCCATGAAGTCGTCGAGGATGTTTCCTTCCAAGACCTTGGCTGGTCTAGAATGGCCTATATGTGGGACAATAGGCAAGGTGGTAATGATAATGTTAAAGCTCGGCTCGATCGAGCCTTTGTGAATGAAGCCTTTCGGCAACGTTATGAAGATATTCGTGTGCGCCATATCAGTGCTACCGAGTCTGATCACTGTTTTCTGGTGACAGAGATTCAGGGCACGAGGTGGACGGACTACGCACAACGAGTGAAGAAATTCATATATGAGAATGTATGACACACGCATTCTGATTATGAGGAAATAGTCACAGAGACGTGGTGTAAACACGCAAGAGCGCCGGGCTTGCAAGGTATTGTGGAGTCGCTGGGTGCGCTACAGAAGGAACTTGAACCATGGGGGGCCAAGGAGTTTGGATGTCTCGCGAGGACAGTTCGGCAATTACAAAAGAAGCTCGACAAGCTGCGCAGACAGTCCATAGGCCGGGGGCCTTCTGAAGAAGAGAAAGCTACTATAATCAAACTGCGCGAGGCGCTTCGTCAAGAGGAAGTATGGTTACGTCAAAGCTCGCGGTTTCTGTGGCTCCGTGTAGGCGACCGTAACACGGGTTACTTTCAAGCACAAGCTAAGCAGCCACAACGAATGAACAAGATTAGCGGCTTGAAGAGAGCTGATGACTTAGTTTGTGCAGATGAAGGAGAAGATAAACATGAAATTCAGGCGTTCTATCAGGCATTGTACACCTCTCAGGGCGTGTTTGATACGAGCAAGTTGCTTGCTCAGGTACCGGTGAAAGTTACACTAGAGATGAATGAGATGATAAGGAAATCATTTGAGGCACAAGAAGTCCATGATGCGCTATTTCATATGGCTCCATCTAAAGCCCCAGGGTTGGATGGTTTCACAGCGGGGTTTTTTCAATGCCATTGGCACTTGTTGAAAGACGATGTGAACAATGCAGTGCTGGGTTTTCTCAATGGGTATGAACTACTGACGGTTCTTAATGACACCTCCATAACATTGACCCCAAAGGTACGGTACCCCCAATCAATTTCTCAATATCGACCTATTGCATTGTGCCTTGTGCTAGACAAGATTGCAGCTAAGGCTATCACTAACCCCATGAGGGGATGCATGGATGAGATCATTAGCAAGGAACAAAACGTGTTTGTTCCTGGGCGCTTGATTACCGACAATGTATTGTTGGCTTTTGAAAGTGTTCATACACTTCGCAGGCGGAAGAAAGGCAAAAATCATGCTTGTGCAGTTATGGATATGATGAAAGCGTATGACAGAGTCGAATGGCACTATCTGGAGGCCGTCCTACTTCGTTTGGGATTTAGCCCTATTTGGATCAGACTAATTATGAAGTGTGTCACCTCTGTACATTTCTCTGTTAGAGTAAATGGTGAGCTGCAACCCTACTTCACGCCCTCTAGGAGGCTGCGGCAAGGTGACCCCGCTTCATCGTACTTATTTCTGCTTTGTGCAGAAGACTTCTTGTCCATGCTTAAATCTTATGGAGGATATATTGATAGGGGCATTAGGGCGAGTGTGTGTTCGCCATGGGTGAGTCATCTGCTCTTTGTTGATGATTGTCTAATCTTTCTGAATGCAAACTCTTAATGCGCAGAAAGGTTGAATGACATTTTGAGGATCTATGATGAGGCTTTAGGACAGCGTGTAAACAAGGATAAATGTGCAATATTCTTTTGCCCCAACACTCCTTGTTCCATCAGACAGATTATCAAAGCAACGCTGGGCATCATGGTAGAAGTGTTCAGTGACAGATACCTTGGTCTTCCACTATCGTTGGCCGGATTACGAGCGGTGCCTTTGACTACATTGGTGAGCGTGCGCGGAGCAAGATGCAAGGCTGATCAGGCTCTTTGCATGTGCAGGGAGAGAGGTCTTACTCAAAACAATTATTCAGGTGATTCCCACATATAGCATGAGTTGCTTTCTGTTGACGAAAAAGGTGTGCAAAAAACTCACATCTAGTATGGCAAGGTATTGGTGGAGCAGTTCTATTGACAAGAGGTCACTACACTGGGTTTCTTGGAATGAACTGGCAAAACCAAAATGCTAGGGAGGGATGGGATCTCACGACCTCCACATGTTTAATCTGGCACTTCTTGGCAAACACGGTTGGCGCTTCATGACAAATCCAACATCACTTTGTGCCAGAGTTATGAAGGACATGTATTTCCCAAATACTAATTTCCTGCATGCTTCAGCACCTAAGGCCGCCTCGTCAACTTGGCAGGCAATCATCTCTGGACGGGAAGCTCTACTTGCGGGGATTGTTCAGCATGTTGGTGATGGAACTTCAGTTAATCCATGGACAGACAAATGAATTCCCACAATGCTAACCAGAACCCATTTATTCAAACTGCCGGTTATGAACATCAATCAGGTTAGCGAGCTCATTGATTCAGAGAACAAGACTTGGAAACAAGATCTAGTTTGGCACAATTTCATCGCACTGAACGAAGAGGCTATTTTGAACATTCCTCTTCGACGCGGCGGGGGTGAAGACACATTGGCATGGGCACATGAGAGATCAGGCATCTACACTGTTAAGTCAGCATACCGAGCTCCAGTGATTCAGAAAGAGCATCAAGCTCGAGAAGAAGGGCAGGTTACCGAATCTTCAGTGAGTAAGCAGCAGTTGTGGAGGTCATTATCATCTCTCAAAGTAGTACCAAAAGTGCGAGTGTTCTAGTGGAGGGTACTTCGTGGAATACTTCCCAATGAATGCACGCTTAAATTTCGGCATATCCGAGACATTAGTTTGTGCAAACTTTGCAAGGCAAAGGATGAAGACATGGAACATGCACTCATACACTGTTCCCACTCCTAAAGGTTCTGGGAGGAAGCACGCCAGCTCTTGGATATCAAACTCCTATGGCTTCACCCATCTACTTGGGCAATTGACATTTTATGTGATGCAAGGTTCTCGACAAGAGAGCGAGCATCTATCACTTATGTGATGTGGTCTATTTGGACATCACAAAACCAGTGGACGCACGAAGGTGACAAGCTAGATCCGGCGAATTCAGTCAGACTCACCCGAGAAGCGTTGGCACTTCTGGATATTGCTTTACAGCATGTGAATACTCTGCCAAGTCACAGCTGGCGCCCTCCGGAGGCAGCCTAGATCAAGATAAACACTGATGCAGCAACTATTCACGATGAAGGAAAAAGTGGAGCTGGAGGTATTGCGCATTCATCTACAGCCCTATTGGGTGTTTGGCGTAAACCCCACCCCGGAGTGACTGGCCCCTTTATTGCCGAAACCCTAGCTGTAAGAGATGGAGTTATCTTTGCAAGTCTCAGAGGGTTATCGCATGTGGTGCTGGAGACTGACAGTCTCGAGGTGGTCAACCTCTGGAACACTCGCCGCAACAGTGGTTCAGTTGTGGTGCCCATCCTCCAAGAAATTGATGAGCTTTCTGCTAGTTTTAATTCTTTTGCAATTCAACATGTAAGTAGGTCACCCAATGTCCCAGCTCACCTTTGTGCAAAACGCGCTTGTACTGTGGCTGTGATTGAAAGCTGGCTCACAGAAACTCCTAGCTTCCTGATCAACAGCCTTCTGGCTGACTGCCCAGCGAACGCGTTTATTTGAATAAAGCTCAAAATTCCCTGCAAAAAAAAGATTGTTAATTGTGCCAGGATTAGCAGTTGGGGCCCGCCCGGGTTGAAATCAAGGGGGAGGAGAGAATTTTATCGAAGGTTAAGTAAGCCTACGTGGCCCCATTCGTAGGTGTAGAATTATTGTTTGCTTCACACTTTCGGAAGAAGTGGATGGCGTCTTTCCCTTTTTAATCCCGATATGTATATGTGCTTGAGGCTTTCATTTGGAGGGTATATGCTTGAAGGGAAATTAACAAGGCTGCTTAACCTCTTTGACGGCTAACTTCAGGAGATGTCCATGTCCCGGTGTGCCTACTTGTCTACGAAAGAATGTCCCATCTGTTCCTTGAACCGTACGGCTAATCATGCACTGCACCTGAAGAAGAAGAAAACTGCATCTGGTCATCAACTTCGACGGCGGCGCCCATCGGCATGTAATGATTAGTTTTGGATGATACATTGAGCTGTCATCAAGGCAGATATGTATTCTGTAAAGTTGAATTTGTCCCGTCTGAATCGTGATATCTAAGCTTAGGCCCCGCTAGGTATGGATTGTAAACTTTTACACCCGTATCGATTTTGCAGGTGTATTTTAGCGCCCACAGTGTGATTTCCATCTAGATAAAGAAAACGACTCGGGTGGAGGTCTATATATTTTACAACGATATATATCGCTGCGAAACGTCGTTCCAATCAGGGCCTTAGGTTGCCGTCAGTTAAGTTTCGTCGACCATTGGAGCTCGCAGTAGTATGACAGTATGAGGTTAGAGTGGAATGAGCAGGATCATTCCCACACCAAGGTGGGCTCATTGTGTGCTTGCTTGCTGCTTGCATGGTCGATAATTTGATATGACCCGCCACATGGCCTGGCCTGTTTGGATGCTGGACATGCATTCAAATCTTGGCCCGCACGAAACTTAAAGCGCTGTTGGGTCTAATGCTCGATTTGGCCATGCGGCAAGGATGCAAGCAAGCGCGGCTGGTGATGCGGACTCGTGCAGGCGTGGTACACATGTTGCACCCGGTTTGTTCTATTCACCTTGTTTGTACACATGTTGTGCAATTTGAAATTTTCTTTGACTAAAACTTTCGTGCTGCAAGTTTTATGTCTCGACACTCATAGATGAGTATATGTACATCTCCCTATTGTACTGTACTAAGGTGTTTATGTGGTGCATGTTAGTTTAGACGAAATTCAGTAAATCCATTGTACACGCTCGACCGTTTGAAATTTCATTTGACCACTAGCTTTATCTCGTTGTTCCACATAACTTTTGTCTTCTACTGAAAATAAATAACAGTAGTAACCTACTAACAAAAGGATTTCCAAAGATTTTTTGGTGTCAATTGACCCTGCTAACCTCATTGTCATGTGAGGGGCTTAGCGCCCTACCATAATCAAGACATATTCATATGGGACATTTACATTTATGCCCCTAATTTGCACCTACTCTCAGATTTGCCCCTAAATTTTTGATGTGCTCAAATTTGCCCCTAAAAAGCATTTTAAGTCGCAGGAATGCCCTTCCATCTGGTCAAAGTTGTTTGACCAAAAGTTTGAAAATTCATAACAAATTCATATGAAGTCAGAAAAATGCAAATAAGATATCCAAATGTTCATACAAACATCACCTATACGCGCATGTCATTTACGTTCCTCACCTACATGTGCATTTATGTGCATTCGCCCTAAATTAATTTTAATGTTATAAACCCTAAAAAGCTTTAAAGAGTGCTTTTTTCATGAACGTAAATGACATGTGCATATATGTGTTGTTTTTATGAGCATTTTGATATCTTATTTTGCATTCTTGTAAGTTCATATGAGTTTCTTATGAATTTTCAAAGTTTTGGTCAAACAATTTTGACCAGATGGAAGGGCATTCCTGTGACTTATAATGCTTTTTAGGGGCAAATTTGAGCACATCAAAAAGTTAGGGGTAAATTTGAGTAGTGGGTTCGAGTTAGGGGTACAAATGTAAATGTCCCTATTCATATTTGGTAAATGTAAAGTTTAACAAGGCAAAAAAGCTCTCATGCTTGTCTTTGCACCCATTTGCATACAGTTCGATGTAAGAGCGGCTTACCTATTATGAGCTTGTCAACTTTGGATGTTGATCTTAGATTCTTCCTATTGTTAGTCATTTTTGCACTAAGTATGATATGGTTTTTAATTCAAAAGAAAAGTATGATATGTTTTCTTGTACATCCAAGCTCTTGAGACAAAAAAAATCCATGAGTTCCACGGTGCATTATGTGCTCATCTTTCATTGAGTTTTAATCATGATATTCTCGAGGTTGATCTTGTATTATCCCATTAACTATTGCACTTTTATTTTTTATTTTTTTGTTTGTGTGTTTGGTAGGCCTTTTACGTGTATTATATTTCAAGTGGATTTTTCATGATAACCGAAGCCAATTCTGAGGTGAAAGGGAGTTTGTTTGTTTGATAAGAATTTTTCACGCCGAAATATTTGTAGGCATGGGATCCGTCTGAGCCCGTCCAAGGGTTGTATTGTACAATGACTTCTAAAGCCATTATCTGTACTAATGTGTTATTAGGTATTGACTTGGAATAGTTATTTCTGAGTCACCTGAAGAACAACCAATGTGTGAGAATAAACATTTGAGGTAACTCGGTAGAACCAATCATGTTCTATATACACCATCCAAATTAATAAAACACAAATATGTACAACAGGTTAAACTCGTACAAGGATATTGGAGCTACATGAGGGTAATCAATCAATCAATATATGTACACAAGTAGTGCTTACGATTAATATTTATAAGCACCACACCATAAATAAAGAAATTACGGCCATCTCTCCAATGTATGATGATATGCTCACAAACCACTGGCATCCTAATAAATCGCTCCGTTGGCAGTGAGCAGTTAAAACTGCAATTTGCTCGCAAATGTTTGCCCAAACGCCCATCCAGGTGGCACAATGTTGTTGAAGACAAGCGTCTGCCCATCTATGCTGGTCAATCTGAATGAGAGCATCTTCCCGGTAAGATTCGCTAGAGATTGCCAGTTCGCGCCCCAGTTACGAGCCATTGGCGCCCATGCGTCTAAATCAGAGGTCTTGACATCCATCGATTTGATTGATCCAGCAGCTCCCATGTTGAATACATTAACTAGGATAAAGTAATCATGACCAGCAATTTTGAACCGCACCCCACCCTTCTTCACGCATGGAACCCTGCAACAATCGGTTTTAGTAACTTGCACACAGGCACATACACCAATATATACTCATGTGTAGGTAGGTACCTCTGGTACATGACAGGGATGATGCCACCCTTGTAGACATCAATCTTCTCCCAGGCCGGTTGTGCCATGTCGAAGTGCGGCCTCGGAGGATTGCACCAGCCTCCATTGTCGCTCGGGAGTGCATAGTTAGGCGGGCAAAGGTTCGTGGCTGTGATTGTCACCGTGACGCCCGGTTTGCAGAACATCGGATCCGCAAGCTTGTGATCACAAGCAATCTTGTAGCACTGACCGCACGCTGCGCCGTCGTTGAAGAGCGCCTGGCTTAGCGCCGCCGTCCGCGTCCCGTAGCCCGCTGAGTACAGGTTGCCGTACCCACACGCCCCACCTGCGTTGAATTGAGTGTATGTATGCTTTTAGAAGGGCTGCACGACATGTGGTATTCGCTATTCAATTGGCCCATACATGACTTTGAAATAAGCTACTTACCCATAGTGTCAGAGGCATCAGCGCCGCCGTAGAACGTCGCATGCGCCCTCAGCCATACCGGCGCGTTGTCCGCGGCCATGGCCAGCCCAGAGCACGCGAGCATGAGAGCCACCACGACAATAGCTCGAGCTGGAGCCGACGCCATGTGTATCGCTGGATGCCCTTGCAAATTAAACTCACCAACTTGTCTATCTGTACGTAGCTGATCTGGGATGGGAAGCTCTGTGTTGTAGCTTATGTGATTGTTCTTGTATCAGTGAGGATTTGGTTCTGATAGTTTGATGAATGTCCGTGTATATATAGCCTTTGCTGGAGGGACTCGGCAACGTCATCACGAAAGAGGCGGGCTAGCGTGCCCATGCATGTGGACGCTCGTGCAGCCGCACCATGCATGGCTTACGGGTTAATCCGAATATATATTTTATATACGCGCAGACACGTCTGGTCCATTTTCTTATTTCTTATAACATCAGCTCTTCAATCCTCAATCCTCATCGGTATTAGCTTGACACTTTCTGAAGAAATGGACGGCGTTCTACGATTTCCAAGTGCTTGCTTGACGTTTCACTTCAGGGCGTGATATTTGCATGACCTTTTTGACTGTTAGCTTTGGGTATTCGCTGCGTCCCTTTGTCGGAAGGATGCGTCTGCCCTGTTCCTTGAATCGTACGGATCGCCGCACCTGGTCCTAACCATCGGCGGCGCCCATCGGCATGAAGGAACGTAATGGCTTGTTTCTGAAGAAACATAGAATTGTTAAGGAAGATCTATCGAGTTGAACTCGTCCCGTCTGGATGCAAGGGCGCGTGGTCCCTTTATAAATAAAGCACAAACCTTAAATACACGGCCGAACGATATAAAAAAAATGAGGAAGCCCTCAAATAAAGCAAAACTTAGAAGAAGAAAAACAGGCAACATAAATTGGTCAGAACAGGATTACACCACCGAGCAAGAGTACAGGAGGATCTAAGCACTACACTAACCACGATCAATGACACCTAGGTTCCACTACAACGCCCTCAAGAGGGAAAGCGGTGCAATGTGTCACCATTGCCGCGTCCGACACAATTGACCAAGGTTTTCACCCAGAACTCTAACAAGAAAGGCGAACCTGCGACAACATCGGTCAAAACAGGATTAGGCTGCCAAGCAAGAGTGCACGAGGACCTAAGGACATCTCCAACGCCGACCCTCAAACCTTTTGTAACCGTTTGGACCGCGCTCTCCGAACTACGAAAGCCATCCAACGCCAACCTGTATCGGTCCATGGGACGGTCCGAACGTGTTTTCTCTCGCAAATCAGAGACCAAAGTGGGGTAGGTTGCGGCACCGCGGACCAATCCCAAGCCCGCTTCTGACCGCCCTGGCCCACCAAAACCCCCATCCCCTCCCGCGCTCCCCCCCCCCGCGCTAGCTGCCCGCATTCATGCTGTTGTAGAGCGCGCCGCTCTGCATTGAAGGCAGCTCAGGACGGACGCGACCTCTCACTGCCTCCGCCATTGAAGCGGCGCGCCGACCGAGGGTGCCGCCCGCTGCATGCCCGGCTGAACATGCCTCATTGCCACATTCATATGCCTCCATGAAACCCCGCGTGGAAGCCGAGAAACCTCCTCTGGCCACACGTTCGTTCACGAGCGGGCCGGCATTAAACGCAACGTCAGCCGAGCTCCTCTCGTCCGCCCTCTATTTAAACGAGGCCAGGCGCCGGGCAGGAACCCTATCTCCGCCTTCATCATTTTCTCCACTATTCCGATGGCTTTCGAAGAGCAATTCTTCGGCATACAAGCCGGCTGGGTGGTCCACCGAGCCCGCCGGATACCAGCGAGGCAGCTCGCTGCTCCACCTCCCTCGCTTAGCCCCGATGGAGCTAGTTGTCACCCCAAGCGGGTGCGTGGTTCAGCAACTCGCTGCTTCAGGCAACCTCGATGAGGAGTGGTGAGTTGCTCCACGGCGACACGCACGGGGAGTACGGTGACACAGGCGTTGTCGGTGCCGTCGATGACGACGCGTCGTACCACGCCTCCCATGCTTGCAGTCGCACCGTGCATGCAGGGATAGAAGGCGGGTGCGCGGAGAGCGACAAGTCAGTAGCCAGCGCCTCCGCGTCCGCCGCCATCATCGAGGAGAAGTAGAACACGGGAGGCCGCCGCCACATGGGTCCCATTAAGGCCACCGCCGAGGCGACGCTGGCATACACAGCCGATATCTTGCCCGGTTCTTCTCTTGCGAGGACCTTCGTCGATCCCGCATGGGCTCCATGGAAGCGGAGGCCCCGCCTTCCCCTCCCGCCGAAGCATCAGCTGGGGGTTCCACTCTCATGAGTTGTGGGGAAGCCAGTCGTGCTTTGCGCTGAAGAATATACCTCTGGGGCTGTCGGTAGTCCGGTGATCGGGCTGCCGAACATGAGGAAGACAAAGGGATCCACTGGCGGCCATTTAGATTAGCTATTAATTATACCTCCAGAGTCGGACTAGCACTGCTTAGTTGATGCAAATGTAATGAAATCTGTCATGTTTACTTGAAAATCTGGCATTTTATATGAAATTCGTCATGTTTATAGGAAATCCAGCCGTTTTTGCACGAATTTCATCCAGTTGGTTCGAGTTGTTGTGAAAATGTATGCGGCTACAATTGGATGGCGTCCTCCCGCATTCGTGTCTGTGGAATGGCCTCCCATGTGATAGCCTACAAGTGCACAGGGTTTAGTTGTAGCCTTTTCAAAGTAAGATTATCGATTCCACAGGGAGCACACGAATCAGGCTTTTGGCCTTTGTAGAGAATTATGTAACTTTGTGCCTGCGGATAATTGTAGACTTGAAGCAGAGAGATGACAGATTTAAATAAGGATTGAGTAAAATGGTGACTTGTAGCTAAATAGCATAAAAATAAATTAAAGACAAGGATGGTAAATAACGGTGAAACCACATAATTAAAAAGGCGTTCTCAGGGAGTTTGAAATCCCTGTTGGTATGTTTATACTACTACTATGCATAAGAATAGCATGGAGCGGATACTTGAGCCACTGTTGATGATTATGCTAGGCGGAGCCGGGTACAGAGCACATTCTACTCCTGGTAGACTTCGTGCGACACATGCCACCATCATAGTCTCCCCCTGAGGGTTACAACTCATGATAATTAAGGGTTTCCCCGTGGACGCGACCTCGCTAAGGGTTCTCCGTAATCCCCGGTCACTTGTAAAGGTTAGGAGCCATAAGCTTTTACTGTCACCTCGAATTACCTCCACATCCTAAACCTATGCAAAAGATAGTGACATACTTCCTGGCCAATAAAGTCACAAATGCCGAGTGGCACTAGTAGAAAACAAGGCTTTGGTCATATCTCAATGTACACATTAGTCCCAGTTGCATCACGAACCGGGACTAATGTGAGCATTAGTCCCGGTTCGAGCGGCTAAGGCATCGGGAAGGCATTAGCCCGGTTCAAATGGGACCTTTAGTCCCGGTTTGAGACACAAACTGGGACTAAAGGGTGCGATGCCCTTTAGTCCCGGTTCATGTCTCAAACCAAGACTAAAGGTTGCAATGCCCTTTAGTCCCGGTTCCTGTCTCAAACCGGGACTAAAGGCCAATTTTCAAACTCTACCCCCCCCATGTATCGCCTTTTTAGTTTTGTAAAAAAAACAAAAGAAAATGATAGGCCTACTTGCGAATTTTTAGAATCCTCAAATTATAAAAGGAAAAAAAAGATATGCTTAAATTTTAGTTTTTTTAAATTTTGATCAAACTGTGGTCAAACTAATTATTCAAGAAATATTAGTGTTACTAAATAATTATTCAAGAATATTAGTGTTACTAAACAATTATTTCAGTTTTTTTTTTGAATTTTGGTCAAATCTGGTCAAATCTAGTCAAACTGTGGTCAAACTACTTATTCAAGAAATATTAGTGTTACTAAATAATTATTGGTTTTAAGAATAATAGTTTCAAACTCAAACGGTGTAACGTGTGACTTTATGCTCAACTTCAACTCCTAAGGGTTAATAGGATTGACAACTTAGTATTGTTAGGAAAACAATAAGTGCAGACTTGGAAACAAGGGGAAATAGACCTTGAAAGTTAAGCGTGCTCAGGCTGGAGTAGTGAGAGGATGGGTGACCGACCGGGAAGTTAGATGATTTGGAATGAAGAGGGGTGATTAGATATTAGAGATTAAATTGAGCAGTGATGAGGGGTGATTAGAGATTAAATACAAATAATTTAGAAATTTGAAAATTGAGGAAAAAATTCATTTTTTTTCAAAAAAAATTCCTTTAGTCCCGACTGGTGTTACCAACTGGGACTAAAGGTTGAGCTCCAGACAGCGGCCACGTGGAGGGCCTTTAGTCCCGGTTCGTAACACAACCGGGACTAAAGGGGGGGGGGCTTTAGTACCGACCCTTTAGTCCCGGTTCCGCAACCGGGACAAATGAGCCTTATGAACCGGGACAAATGGGCCTTTTTCTACTAGTGTGGGGTCCTTTACAACATTCACAAAGTTATTAAATTGGGACATTTACATCTGTGCCCCTGACTCGAACCCACTACTCAGATTTTCCCCTAATTTTGAAGCATGCCCAAATTTGCCCCTCCGCTGTTAAGTCACTACTCAGAAATGCCCTTCCGTACAGTGCTGTAGCACTTTCCATCCAATACTGTAGCACTTTCCGTCTGCTACAGTACACATGGGCCTTTGACGGTCAAAGGCCTTTGACTGGACGGAAGGGAATTTCTGAGTAGTGACTTAACGGCCGAGGGGCAAATTTGAGCATGCTTTGAAATTAGGGGCAAATCTGAGTAGGTGGTTCGAGTTAGGGGCAGAAATGCAAATGGCCCTATTAAATTAAGCATTCGATAGAGGATATCATATCCCTATATAATAAACGTTTCAGATCCTACACATACCAAGGTTCATCCATATCCTTGAGAACTAGGGGACTACTCACACATAAGAACAACAATCATCATGGTGATGGTAACAGGATACATGGGTGAATGATTCAACCGATACACCAAAGGATCCACGTTTCAGATCCTACACATACCAAGGTTCATCCATATCCTTGAGAACTAAGGGACTACTCACACATAAGAACAACAATCATCATGTGATGGTAACGGGATACATGGGTGAATGATTCAACCGATACACCAAAGGATCCACTAGGATTCTTGATGTTGCAGATGATAAGGATGTGGATGATTATGATGATGATGATGATGATGATGATGATGATGATGGTGGTGGTGGTGGTGGTGGTGGTGGTGGTGGTGGTGAGGATGTAGATGTTGATGATGATGCCACTCCTAACGCGATGAGAGGAATCCCCTTCCTCTCCTGGACGATCCTCCCTCCGAATAGGCTTCGGATTCTAGGGTTCTTCCTTCTGGATGAGTTTCTGGAGTCTCTGTTTGTCCCCTCCATGATCCGTTTGTTGGGAAAGGTTGCATGGAAAACAAAAAAATTCTACGCACACGCAAGATCTATTAAGGAGATGCATAGAAACGAGAGGGGAGAGTGTGTCTACGTACCCTCATAGACCGTAAAGCGGAAGTGTTTAACAACGTGATCCATGTAGTTAAACTTCTTCGCACTCCAACCGATCAAGTACCGAACGTACGGCACCTCCGCGTTCTCCACACGTTTAGCTCAGTGAAGTCCTCTACCTTCTTGATCCAGCAAGACGACGAGGTAGTAGATGAGTTCCGGCAGCACAACGGCGTGGTGATGATGATGGTAAAGTAATCTCTGCAGGGCTTCGCCTAAACACTACGAAAATATGACCGGGGGTGTAAATGGTGGAGGGGGCGCTGCACACGGCTAGGCAATTGTCTGTTGTGTGCTAGGCGCCCCCCTCCCACATATATATAGATGGGAGGGAGGTAGGAGCAATCAAAGGAGGCACCCAAGTAGGAGGAATCCTACTTGGGGTCCCTCCCAAGGCACACCACCTTTTCCTTATTTGGAGTGTGGGGAAAGGCAGGGGAGGGTCCCCCCCTTTCCTTTCTCCCATGAGAGGGAAAGGCAGGAGGGGCTACCCTCCCCCTTTTCCTTCCCTAGGGCTGGCCAAACAAGGGAGGAGGCGCACCAGCCCCCTTGTGGGCTGGTCTGTCACCTCCTTTGGCCCATAAGGCCCATAACTTGCGGGGGGTGCCCGGAACCCCTTCCAGTGACCCGATTCCTTCCCGGTACGTCCCGAAACACTTCCTTTGTCCAAATGTCATCATCCTATATATCAATCTTTACCTCTCGACCATTTCAAGACTCCTCGTCATGTCCATGATCTCATCCAGGACTCCGAACAACATTCAGTCACCAAAACATATAACTCATATAACATTATATCGTCAACGAACGTTAAGCGTGCGGATCCTACGGGTTCGAGAACTATGTAGACATGACCGAGACACCTCTCTGGTCAATAACCAATAGCGGAACCTGGATGTCTATATTGGCTTCTACATATTCTACAAAGATCTTTATCGGTCGAATCGTTATGACAACATACGTAATTCCCTTTATCCATCGGTATGTTACTTGCCCGAGATTCTATCATCGGTATCTTCATACCTAGTTCAATCTCGTTACCGGCAAGTCTCTTTACTAGCTCCGTAATACATCACCTTGTGACTAACTCCTTAGTCATTTGCTTGCAAGCTTATGATGTGTATTACCGAGAGGGCCCAGAGATACCTCTCCAATACTCGGAATGACAAATCTCCAATACTCGGAATGACAAATCTTAATCTCAATCTATGCCGAGTCAACAAACACCTTCGGAGATACCTGTAGATAATCTTTATGATCACCCAGTTACGTTGTAATGTTTGATGGCACACAAGTTATTCCTCTGGTATTCGAGAGTTGCATAATCTCATAGTCGAAGGAATATGTATTTAACATGAAGAAAGCAATAGCAATAAACTGAACGATCATTATGCTAAGCTAACGAATGGGTCTTGTCCATCACATCATTCTCCTAATGATGTGATCCTGTTGTCAAATGACAACACATGTCTACGGTTAGAAAACCTTAACCATCTTTGATCAACGAGCTAGCCTAGTAGAGGCTTACTAGGGACACAGTATTTGTTTATGTATTCACACATGTATTTAAGATTCCGCTCAATACAATTCTAGCATGAATAATAAACCTTTATCATGAATAATGAAATATAATATAAAATAACAATTTTATTATTGCCTCTAGGGTATATTTCCTTTAGTTTTGACGGGGTGAAAATAGTTGATCCCCCGGAGGCGGCGGCGCGCCAAACAACCGGTCATGCGAGCGCATGCGGTCGCATAGAACGCCATTGTTCACTCTCGAAGCATGGCGGCGGCTGTTTTTTTAGCCTTCTTGCTTGATTTTCTTATGAAAAGTGCTCATCACCTTTAATACATGATTTCACTACCATTTTTTTAGGGTTTTCTCCATTAAATGAATATTGCTCCAAAAGACGTCACCTGAAGGATTATTAACAAAAAGAAGTGTGCGAACGCTGTAAAATTCCACAAAGCCCAACTTGTAGGCACAAAATTGTAGGAAAAACATCACGTAAATTGGACTCATCAACTCCCCCAAGCTTAAGTCTTGCTCGTCCCTGAGAAAGTACCATGGCTCATAAAGAACGAGGTCACCCTTGTGTTTATAAGATATGGATATCAAAAGATACGAGTCCATTACTCCCAGAGGGACGTTTGTTGATGAGTATATATGTGCAAACAATAGCCCATACTTACTCTGGTTATGATCATGCAGACATCCACATCTTGTCATTTAATTCTACTGAGGACAGGTAGCAGCTTCATATCCTAGTTCGTTGTTGTTTCAAACAGGCAAGCAATTTTCTCTTCCCTTTATTTTTCTTGTAGAAAGTTTTTATTAAAAAGGGTTCAGTCTCTCCTCATTGAATCAAGCCAAGGCTCAAGAAAAACTTTAAGTGCAAGTCAGCCTTATTTCTTAGAGAGACTTCATTTCCCTAGTTATTTTTAACATAGGATTAATTTATTTGCTTGCCCTTGAATAAGTTGAACCCTTCAATGAGCTAGCATGTATAGTTGTTTTATCTCCCTTTAAAATTTATACAACTAAGATGTAGGGGACTTATAATGCAACGCTTATTGTGTCCAATAGAGCTCTGATGCACAAAGCGACTGGTAATTGGTTGCCCCACTGTGCCAGCGAGACTAGCCAACGGTCTAGCAGGTTTTTTTTCCTTTTTTTCTCCCTCCAGTGGTTTTGCAAAAATAAATTGTCCCAAAATAAAAAATTGGCGCTATAGCAAACCTCAGATACCGTAGACTGTAGTTGGACGTACTGTAGTGAACCTCAAGATACTGTAGCAAACCGGAGTGTAGCGGACCGTGCCACTGTAGTGAAGCAAATGATACTGTGGTAAACATTTGTTTTAGAAAATAGATCAAAATTTTAAAAATGTGATTTTTTTAATCATGAATATTTTTGAAAAACATAACTTTTTTAAATAACAAACCTCTTTTCAAAAAATCATGAACACATTTTATATCTCCTGAACATTTTTTGAGATACATTCAAAATTTGACATTGTGATTTACTTTTAAAAATTATGATCAATATTGGAAAGATACGTTTTTGAATTTGTGAACATTTTTTGAAAATGTGAACATTTTTTAAATTCTAAAAAATAAGGACATTTTTCGAATTTGTGAAACTATAATGGGAACATTTTGAAAAGCAAATATTTTTTGAAATTTTGTGTTTTCTAATTCACAAACATATTTAGAATTTTTTGAACAATTTTTAAAATTTGCAACGTTTTTGAAAATTATATTTTTTTCGAAATTTATGAAATTTCAAAAAAGAGAAGAAAAAGAATAAAAATAAAAAACATGAAAATTTAGTGAAGAGAACAAACTAATTATTTTTGATTCGGGGAACCTTAGGAAAGTTCCCAAACATATTTGCTTGCACCGTGTAAAACACTCAAATATGTGTCGGCCCATCTCTCATCCTTGAATTGTTTCCCTATGTGATTGAACATGATAGTTTGCCGCTGAGAGCGATGTATAGTGAATTGGACCAAACTATATGCAAAACATGATTTCTTTTTCTGTATTCACTCAGTCAGGCCTAGCTGAGGCACATATGCAAATAGCCAAAAAAGATGCAACCAAAAAGGCCTTGAGAAGGTTCTTTATGCTTCAACTAGTATGTGCCCATGTGTTGCCATGGTGACAGTATTTTCTTTTAACATAATATAAGAGGACCATATGGGACAAATCTTTGATGCAAAACAAATAAACAAAATAGGATTACATTATCGTTATGAATCATGTAATTTTCTTTTATTTCTTAAATTGATAAAAATAGGTATGTGCCTGTGATTATCCGCGTTCTTGGGTTACCAAAGATAAAAAAAGATGATCACATTTAATTATTGCTATTTCTTGGATTACAAAAGATGTTTGGCCGATTCTAGATTTTACCAGAAGAAACAATTTATTTACGAACTATGCATTTATTGCTATACATAGATTGATCAAGTTTACTGGGTTACCCAAGATTAGTTAGGTGAAAACTAGAAGGGGGTGAAAAACCGAGAAAATCGGTGGAGGGTGGGAGGCTGGACGAAGAGGTGGTGGGGAGAAAAATTGATGTAAGATGAACCTTATATTCCCTTTTTTGGGACATTTACATTTATGTCCCTAATTTGCGTCCATGCTTAGATTTACCCCTAACGTTTTGACGTGCTCAAATTTGCCCCTGAAAAGCATTTTAGGTCACGAGAATTCCCTTTCAATTGGTCAAAGTTGTTTGACCGAAACCTTGAAAATTGGTAACAAACTCATATGAACTCAGAAGAATGCAAATAAGATATAAAAATGTTCATAAAAATATCACCTATACATGCATGTCATTTACATTCATCACCTACACGTGCATTTATTTGCATTCACCCTAAATAGTTTTTCAATGGTATAAATCCTAAAAAGCTTTAAAGAGTGCTTTTGCCATGAACGTAAATGACATGTGCATAGATATGTTGTTTTTATGAACATTTTGATATCTTATTTTGCATTCTTCTGAGTTCATATTACCTTGTTATGAATTTTCAAAATTTTGGTCAAACAACTTTGACCAGATGAAAAAGCATTCTTGCAACCTAAAATGCTTTTTAGGGGCAAATTAGAGCACATCAAAAAGTTAGGGGTAAATTTGAGTAGAGGTTCGAGTTAGGGGCATTCTTGCACCATATGTTTTTATTTTTGCATATGTGGAAAATGTGCAATTTTCTAGGCAAACTGTGTGCATGTGTTTTGTCATTTTTCTATTTGGGTATCCAATGCCTTTGATTTATTCTTCTCTTTCTATGCCTGTCGGCAGATGTCCTAGTATAAGGACTTAGTCGTGGAGTCATCTCCACTAGGTTAGCTTAAAGGGGTTAAACGGGACAAAGGACACAGGGAGTTTATACTAGTTCGGCCCCTTGTGATGAAGGTAAAGGCCTAATCCAGTTTGAGGTGGTATTGTTTATGTCTCGATTACCAGGGAGCGATTTCGCTTGACCTAACTTTCGATCTCTTGTTTCTTGCCCTGAACCGCCGTCGGGTCGTCCCTTTATATACACAGGTTGACGCCCAGCGGCTCATGGAGTCCCGGCCAGCTCATAAACAACGTGTCCAGCTCGGTGACTAAATATACGTGCCTTACAATATAAGTCATACACATATGGCGGTTTACCCCTATGGTCCTTAAGTCGCCTTTGGGCTTTGGGCCCTCGCCTATGAACCACCATCTTCAACATCTTCACGGGCTTTGTATTGATGAACCGCCATTGGTATGACCCGGCCCCTCCTGGGCGGGTCATACCCAATAGTCATATCCCCAACATTAGGCCCCAGATTGATTTGAACTTGTTCATGTCAATCTTCAACGCTTAGAAAAATCCTTCCTTCTTTATTCTTGCGAGATCTCATAACCCGCCATGACATCACCTCCTGCGATTGTGGTAACCCGCTGTGACGTCACCTGTCATTAATATTACACAAATCCTAAATCTTAATAAATCTTTTGTTTTAATGAAGTTCCGAAGATCGAGGCGTCTGCACCGTCACATATCCATTTTTTGGTCTCCTTGATTCCCGCGCATGTCACTTATCCTTCTAGCCTTATAAATAGGGACAAGGGTTCCTTTTCACTCTCCCCCCCTCTACCTTCTCGTCTTCAACCTTGCGGCACATCTGCACATCTGAACACCACCGTCGCCGACCTTGCCAACTTCCTCGACTCCGGCCGCTCCATCGACCTGAACGAGACCAGAGAAACGCGGTGCCTCTCCGTTGCTCAGTGGACCCAGTAAGCATCTTAACTTCCCTGTCGTAGATCTCCATTACGGTTTTTGAAGTTCTTCATCGTTCTTCACAGCACCTCTGCTTACTCCTTATTTGGATCCAAAGATGGCCTTAAAAATGTGCGGAATTTGTTTCCGTACCTTCTCTTAATCACCGAATGTGCTTCCCAGATGCAAAAATACTGTCAACACGCTAGTTCTTCTGCTGTTGCGATACTAAGTTTTGTTTTTATTTCTTTTCCGAACAGTGTCAGATCCAAAACAGACTGCACCAATCTGTAAAACCTGTTTATCCAACACTTAGCAGAATTTTTCTTCTTAATAGATCTTAACTATCAGTATTGTCATGGCGGCTTGCATCACCAGTTTTAGCTAGTCACATGTAATTAGGCCCCATTTAAGCCGCCAATATATACTGTGGACTTTTATCTCCGTCTTAGCAAATCAATTTAAACCGACCATATTTGTTTTAGGCTTTTCTCTTACGATGCCGAAGACAGTTACCTCGTGCAATTGGGTTCCTTCCATTGTCACCAAAAATACGCTTGAAGATTTTGTCAAAATCGGCTATTTGCCCACAAAAGATGTCATGTATTGGCGTGCTCCCAAGCCAACTGTGAAGAAACCTTAGCCGCGGGATGGTGAGGTCATTGTTTTTACTGATCATATGAACCGGGGCTTCTCACCACCTGGATCCAAGTTTTTCCGAGATGTTCTGCACTTCTTTTAACTGCATCCTCAAGACATCGGACCCAACTCCGTGTCAAATATCTGTAATTTTCAAGTATTCTGTGAAGTATACCTTCAAGAGGAGCCCAATGTTGAACTCTTCACGGAATATTTTTATCTGAACCGGTAGAACGAATTTACCAATGGCCCCAGCTTAGAACTTGGCAGGGTCTCAAATCAACGGAGAAGAGATGCTATCTTCCCCTATGCCCACTTGCCAAGCCATCCCAAAGATTGGAACCGGACATGGTTTTATTGTAAAGACACCTCTCCGGCTGACGAGAATCCATTATCGGGTAATCGTGTCCAGGGACTTGATCCAAAACATCATCTTCCTGAAAAGCTTACCGCTGCTGAACGTGCCAAACTTGCACCCACCATCGCAAAGGTCAAAGCCCTGCCGACCAATGGTTTAACCGGAGTTGACTTGGTTCGGTGCTGGGTTTCCTGGCGAATCATACCCTTGAGCCGCCGATCCAGCTTAATGTGCACTTATACGGGTGATGCAAAAGATCCACTACGCCACAACTCCGATTGTTTAACTGATAATGCAATCAATGAAATGACAAAAACCCTTCTGAACGAGAGCCTGGAAGACTGCAGCAAAGTGGGATTGAACCCTTTCTGCGAATCTAACCCGGCACCAGATGTGAGTCTCTAAATCACTTATTTTACCTTATCATTCAAAGGTTCTATTAACTCAACCCTTGTTGATTTTCACAGGCTGAATCCGATTTTTGGAATAAAGAATATGACCATGAAGCTGCCAAGAAAGCCAGGGCCAAAACGAAAGCCGTCAAGAGAACCGCCAAGAAGAACAAGAAGAAATTAAGCACTTCTGAGATGTTTGAACTGGACGACAACTCTGAGTCGGAGGTAGCTCTTGATTCCCTTGGCTCCTTTTTCAACTATCTTATTGACACTGATTATCATCAGGATGACACGGGGGCCAATCAAGCAGTCGAAGAACAGGTAACTATCATTTCCTTCGACTCAGAGCCTTTGCCAAGATAGAAAATTCGATGGGTAACCCGGAAAGTAAGCTTTTCACACCCCTTACCTCATCTGGATCCTCACTTTCTTTTGAAGCAACAGCAGGATGACAACCGGCGACAAACTCGGACCAGCGAGGTGAAGAATTATCTTCCGGGTTACCAAATACTCCAGCTCCACGGAAACGTCGAAACGAGGTCATCTCAAATTTAAACTCTTTTTATCCTCTGGTGGGTCTTATTCGCCAGCCCCTTAATTCTTCCGATTCAAACTATGAGGAGACTTCTCGCTCCTCTTCCGGTGACTCATCACAGACCCAGCTGCCGGCTTTCAAAATTGCCCCTGGGTAACAACAATTATTTATTATTTTCTTCCTCCTTGGGCTCTTATCCTTGTACTGACCTCTCATAAATCATGCAGTGGAAAAGAAAAAACTAGCAAGAAGGCAAAAGTGATCAAGCCGGCTGAAGACCCCAAAGTTCCTGAACCGGAGCAACAAATTCCAGCGTCCGACACCTCTGCGCCACAAGCAGAAGAACCTATTCATGATGTTCCACCAGAAATTCCTGACCTTTCCGTTGACTAGACAAACAACAATCCTTTGAATACAGAATCATCAGGCCCAATTAAACCGGCTGGAACACATGCTGATGACGTGATGATTACTAGCACCGGCTTCAGAGAGACAGGAAAACCTACTATCTTGGCCAAACACTCCGCCAAAGAAGAATATATTGAGAAGCGAAAAGTGAGATTTGACGTTGCCAACTACTCTCAATTGAGCATTAGTGAAGTATTCTCTAGTTATCTCAACCAAATGCACACCAGCCGCGACCTTGAAGTTGACATGGTGAAGCAGATGCATCAAAAATTTGAGGTATGGATTCCTACTTTAATGAGTTATGCATATCCTGTCAGCCCCCAAGTCTACTGTGTATGATAGGATTGAATATCTTGTAGACTTAGAATAGCCCTGAATATAAATAGCATCCTTGATAGAATCCTTCAAAATCCGGCTTGCACCATCCGAGTTAAACCCGGTCTTTAACAATTGTGTCTGTAGCCCCCAAGGGCCGGTTTAAGCAGCATGAATGAACATGTACTATTCACCATTGATTATAATTGAAAGCTTGCCTGTGTAGCCCCCATGAGCCGGCTGTGGTTGTTTATAGCACAAACGGGTCATCATAAGACAATAATGAAATGCGAGCAATATGCATTAGCCCCCAAGTGCCAAGTGCTCTTGCTTGCAAAGTGCTTGGGACTTGTTTATATGTACGTTTGTATGAAGAATTTTTCCGTACTCATTAGCCCCCAAGTGCCGAGCGTTGTTGCTTGCAAAAGGCTTGGGACTTCATTTCTGTAACCCAAATATGATCATGATTTTAAACAGGTGCATACACAAGACACCACTGCTCAACTTCAATCGCAATTGACCGATGTGAAAACCCGGCTAGAGCACCAAGAATTGGAGACTCAGGAAGCTGATTCAAAATTCAAATTTAGACTGGATGAAAAGGAAAAACCGAAGACCAGTTTTGATGCTGAAAGAACAGCCTGGCTGAAGAGAAAACTGCTCTGACACAGCGGGCTAAAAAAGCGGAAGCTGCTCTCCAAGAGGTGACCGCTGAGCTTGCTAGTTTAAAACGCCGTATATCCCAGATGGTTTCTGCTATCTTCGGTAAATATCATAACCGAGTCTTAACTTTCATGTCATAAACTACCTCCGATCAATTGGCAATTGTTACATAGGTCCAAGAAGAAGCAACCTTGGTCAAGAGATGCTCGTGAAGCTCAAAGCCGTATATATGCTCTTTGAATAGCTATATACTGGAACTCAGCGCACACAGGCCATGATTTCTCCAACTAACCAAGCACCCACTCTGTTGAGTGATGTCTTGAAAAAACTTTCTATTCTGCCTGCTAGGATTGAAGAGATAAAACAGTCATCTGCAAGAGTTGGTGCCGTGACGGCTTTAAGCCGGGCTAAAGCATGGCAACCGGAGCTAGACCCAGCCGATCTGGCTACTGGGTATCCAAGTTTAAAAGAAGACGTCACGCCCTTTGACAAAAAAGACTTCACTGCTTGTGTGAAAGAAATACGTCCCTTGGACATTCTGACTGCTGATGAGACCGATATTTTAAAATATCAACCGGCTTACGATATGGAGAACCAGAAGATGCCCACACCGGCTTACAAAGTGATGGATCGGATCCATCCAGCCCGTAAGCATACTTTCGCCCCTGAAGTTGATCCGTCCAAACTTATAGATGATGAAGCTGAATTCCAAGCCTTGTGTGGCGTTGATTGGTCATCACCAAACTTCCAGGAAGCAGAGGAGGACGAAGAACCAGAGAAGGATGATCCAGAAGCTTCAAGCCGTCAAGGTTAAGAAAATTGATCCGCTGGGTGGTTCATATATTTGATCTTCTAAAAACACTTAATCATTTTGGCTCATTGAGTCATGTAATAGGCTAGTAAAACTTTGATCTGCCATGCCGTCGTGCATGTTGTGTTTTGCGCAACACTTCTGATCCGCCAACAGAGGACCTGCTACTTATGCTTATAGTGCTATCAATTTTGAGTTTGTTCCTGCATACAAATAGATCACAAGTGTCCTGACGGTCTACCGCAGGACGAGTAATAATACTATATATATAGCCACTGATGACTAGAACGGTTCATAACCAGGGCTGGTTTAATCATAACCATATAAAATCATAACAAAAAATATCATACCTATGATATTTAATCGTACTACCGGCTTATGATACCAGTGCAGTAAGGGTGATAACCCAAATTTTAAGCACATAATGCCCGTTCAATTGTTACATATTGCCGACTTACAATGCCATATGCAGGAAGTGGTAATATCCCAAGAGTTAAACCGTGCTTCTAAGTACATAAAAGCATCATACACTGGCGACTTATAATCCACAGCCAGGCTGGGTTAAAAAACCCAATAATGCTCAAATATGAGACATAGAAAAGGTTGCTTGGCCCAGCTTGTAACAACCATATGGTAAGAAAAAGGAAGTGATATAAATCCGAAACAGAAAAGAAATCCAAAAAATACAAGGCTTTTATAGGCCGCCAAGCCAAAATTTTCTTCTTCAATGAAACTAGCATGATAGTCGCTGGAGTATCCGCGCTTTCTGTGAGCCGGCTTTCACATGACCCAATCGACATTTTAACCTGGATAAGTTTAGGGTCTTTAAAAGATTAACTTATCGAGAGTATGGCGGGGTAGGAATAGCATCGTGCAAAATAGTCCGGTTTAACCAAGTTTCAAAGAAGGCGGCTTATCAGCCCGAGCTTCTCCTTGCATTCTGTAATCTGGCTCTTTCATGACTCAATCAATGTCTTAACCTTAACAAGTTGAGGGTCTCTTTAAAAGATTGACTTGTTAAGAACAGGGTGGGTCATCCAGGATTACCTAGTCGAAGAGCATCTTGGATACATGCCAGATAACCCGGATTTTTGGTGTATACACCTGGCATCCATGCCTATCAAGAGGATAATTTCAGCTGTGTTCTTTGAACAAGAAGCCCCCAAGTGATATATTTCTGAGCTGTGCTCAGAGGGTACCTATGTTTGAGCTGTGCTGTGCATCCAGTCCCTGTAATTTGGGCGTCAAGCCTCTTTAAGTAAGATGATAATAAAGACTCGGTTTCGAAGAAGTAAAACGACAGAGGCCCTGAATTATCAGGCATGCCGGCTTTATTATATTCATCATAATATATACATTGTCAAAAATATGTACATCACCAGAGTCGGTGGCTCAGGTATAGTAAGGCCGAAGATGAACAATATTCCACGGCCGGCGGGTCTCCTCCTCTGACTTGCGTGAGTCCTTATGGTATCGAACATCGATAAGGTAATACGACCTATTGTTCAGATTCTTGCTGGCCACAAAGGGTCATTCCCAAGGTGGGGATAGCTTGTGCATATCAGTTTGATCCTGGATAAGCCGGAGCACCAAATCACCTTCTTGAAAGGTTCTGGTCTTAACCCGGTGGCTGTGATAACGGCGCAAATCTTGTTGGTAAATCTCCGAACGAGCCGCCGCGAGGTCACGCTCCTCATCTAACAGATCAAGTGCATCCCGACATGCTTTTTCATTATCAGCTTCAACGTAAGCCGCCACTCGGGGCGAGTCATGACAGATGTCACTAGGGAGAACCGCCTCTGCTCCGTAAACCATGAAGAAAGCCGTGTGACCCGTAGACCTGTTGGGGGTAGTATTGATACTCCATAACACTGAGGGTAACTCCTCCACCCAACAACCCGTTGTCCTCTACAAAGGAACCATAAGCCGGGGCTTGATGCCTCTCAAAATTTCTTGGTTGGCTCTCTCAGCTTGACCATTGGATTGGGGGTGAGCCACTTAGGATACATCAAGTCGAATATGCTCATGTTGACAAAACTCTTTCATAGCACCCTTGGACAGATTAGTGCCTTTATCAGTTATAATGCTGTGGGGAAAACCAAAGCGGAAAATCACCTTTTTGATGATCTGAACTGTTGTTGCCGCATCACACTTACTGACTGGCTCTGCTTCAACCCACTTTGTGAATTTGCCAACTGCCACCGAAAGGTGTGTCTTCTTATCCTTGGACCTTTTGAAAGGCCCAATCATATCAAGCCCCCACACTGCAAACGGCCAAGTAATTGGAATCATCCTAAATTCGTGAGCCGGCACGTGAGCTCGCCGTGAAAATTTCTGACAACCATCACATTTACTGACCAAATCCTCTGCATCTGAGCCGTCAGCCAATAAAATCTATGACGAAAAGCTTTAGCCACGAGATATTTAGAGCCGACATGATGACCACAATCTCCTTCATGAATCTCATGAAGAATTTCACGACCCTCTTTAGGAGAGACACAATGTTGAAACGCCCAAGTAACACTACAATGGTGTAACTCTCCGTTGACAATTGTCATCGATTTAGACCGCCGGGTTATCTGTCTGGCCAAGGTTTCATCCTTAGGTAACTCGTCCCGGGTCATATAAGCCAAATATGGAACTATCCAATCAGGACTAGCGTGAAGAGCCACCACCAATTGTGCCTCCGGGCAGGAATAGCAAGATCTTCCTCTATAGGAAACTTAACTAAGGGGTTATGCAGAATATCCAAGAAAGTGTTAGGTGGTACCGGCATACGCTGGGACCCCAACCGGCTCAAGGCATCAACCACCTCATTTTTCATGCGATCAATATGTTCCACTTGATAACCCTTGAAGTGCCCAGCAATAGCATCAACTTCGCGGCGATGAGCCACCATGAGTGGATCCTTAGAATCCCATTTGCCCGAAACTTGGTGAGCACTAAGTCTGAGTCGCCGAAACATCTCACCCGGCTTAAATTCATCTCCTTAGCCATCCAAAGACCATGGAGCAAGGCTTCATACTCAGCTACATTGTTAGTACAAGGAAAGATCAACCTTAAAAATAACAAAACTTGTCACCTCGAGGGGAAGCTAAGACAACTCCAGCCCCCGAGCCCTCCAATTGCCTGGAATCATCAAAGTGAATAGTCCAATATGTGTTATCTAGCTTCTCTTCAAGCATTTGCAGCTCTGTCCAGTCATTGATGAAATCCACAAGTGCTTGGGATTTTATGGCCGTGCGAGGCATATATTTCAAACCATGAGGTCCAAGATCAATAGCCCACTTGGCTACTCTACCTATGGCTTCTCTGTTTTGAATAATATCCCCTAAAGGGGCAGAACTAACCACAGTGATAGGATGACCGAAGAAATACTGCTTGAGCTTTTGACTAGCCATGAACACCCCATAAACAAGCTTCTGCCAATGCGGATATCTCCGCTTGGATTCAATAAGCACTTCACTGATGTAATAGACTGGCCTCTGAACCGGATATTCCTTGCCTGCTTCCTTCCGTTCCACCACAACAGCTACGCTGACAGCCCGAGCATTAGCAACCACGTATAATAACAATGGCTCTTTATCAATAGGAGTAGCAAGAACCGGCAGCTCAGCTAGCTGTTCTTCAAGGCTTCAAACGCCTCATTAGCAGCATCACTCCAGATAAAATTATCTGTCTTTTTCATCATCTGATACAAAGGGATAGCCTTCTCTCCCAACTGGCTTATGAACCAACTTAAAGCCACAATACGACCCGCCAAACATTGAACATCATTGACACATGCCGGCTTAGCCAGGGAAGTAATAGCCTTAATTTTTCCGGGTTAGCTTCAATAACCCATTGAGAAACCAGAAAGCCCAAAAGCTTGCCTGCTGGCACACCAAAAACACACTTGGTCGGGTTAAGCATCATTGTATAGACCCGGAGATTGTCACAGGCTCCTTCAAATCATCTATCAAAGTTTCCTTTATAGATTTCACCACAATATCATCCACATAAGCATGAACATTGCGCCCAATCTGATCATGAAAATAATTTGGCACACAATGCTGGTAAGTCGCCTGGGCACTCTTGAACCCGAAAGGCATAGACACGTAGCAGAAGGCTCCAAAAGGAGTGATGAAAGCCGTCCTCACTTGGTCCTTAACTGCCATCTTGATCTGATGATAACCAGAATAAGCATCCGAAAAACTCAAATACTCACAACCCGCTGTAGCATCAATGATTTGATCAATACGAGGGAGAGCAAAAGGATCAGTCGGACAGGCCTTGTTTAAGTCTGTGTAGTCCACACACATACGCCAAGTGCCATTCTTTTTAAGTACCAACACTGGATTAGCCAACCACTCAAGATGAAAGACTTCAATAATGAACCCAGCTGCCAAGAGCCGGGCCAGTTCTTCGCCAATGGCCTTATGCCTCTCCTCATTGAAGCAACGAAGGAATTGCTTGGCCATCTTAAACTTTGGATCAATATTAAGAGTGTGCTCAGCGAGTTCCCTCGGTACACCTGGCATATCAGAAGGTTTCCATGAAAAGATGTCCCGATTCTCACGGATGAACTCGATGAGCGTGCTTTCTTATTTTGGATCCAGGTTAGCATTGATACTGAACTACTTGGATGAATCGCCAAGAACAAAGTCAACTTGCTTAGGGACATCGGCCGACTTAAACTTCAATACTGGGTCATGCTCTATAGTTGGCTTTTTCAAAGATGTCATATCCGCCGGATCAACATTGTCTTTGTAGAACTTCAATTCCTCTGTTGCACAGATAGACTCAGCATAAGCAGCGTCACCTTCTTCACACTCTAAAGCTATTTTCCGGCTTCCATGCACTGTGATGGTCCCCTTATAACCCAGCATCTTGAGCTGCAGATAAACATAACAAGGCCGTGCCATGAACTTGGCATAAGTCGGTCGTCCAAATAGAGCGTGATACGGGCTTTTAATCTTGACCACTTCAAAGGTTAGTCTCTCGGCCCTGGAATCATGTTCATCCCCAAAGGAAACTTCCAGATCAATCTTGCCTACATGATACACCGACTTACCAGGCACCACTCCATGGAAAACAGTATTGGATGGCTTTAGACTTTTTTCAGTCAACCCCATGCGATGGAAAGTATCATAGTAAAGGATATTAATGCTGCTATCCCATCCATGAGTACCTTAGTGAATTTGTATCCACCAACTTGAGACGCCACCACCAAAGCCAAGTGACCCGGATTATCAACCCCGGGGCGGGTGATCCTCTCGACTCCACATAATGGGCTGCTCAGAGCATCGCAAGTAACGGGGAACTGCCGGCTCAACGGCGTTCACAACCCTTTTATGTAGCTTCTGATCCTGCTTGCATAAACTTGTGGTGAAGACGTGGTACTGCCCACTATTCAACTGCTTCGGATTACTTTGATAACCAGACTGTTGCTGTTGCTAAGCCCCCTGACCAGATTGTTGATTATAACCACCCTGATTACCTTGATGGTTTTGGTGGCCCTGGAAACCGGAATTAGAACCACCACCACCGTAACCCGGACCTTGTGAGCCGGAACCTGAGCCGCCACTCTGGACATAGCCGTGCTAGAAAAGATGAGACTCTTTGAACTGCTTCATGATAAAGCAATCCTTCCACAAATGTTTAGTTGGCCTTTCCTTTTGTTCTGTGCCTTGGACACGGCTGGTTCATCACTGCTTCTAGGTTGACTTCTCCTCCTCCAGACTGAGCCAGCCTCCCCTTACGACGCTGGTTATAATTCTGTGTGTTGGTATTGGCCACAAAATCCAAACTATTATCAGCCTTGCGCTTACCATTGCCCCCTGACTTGCCGGGTTATGATGCTGCCCCTTGGTGTTGCCACTCTTCTTTCCCTTTCCCAGCTTTTCATCATCAGACTCGGGGTCCTTGGTACCATCAGAGTCAGCCTACTTAACCAGAGCCACCATCAACTCCCCCATGTCACTGAAGTGGCACTTGAGCCGCCCCAACTTCTGTTTAAGGGTCATAAATTGGTAATTCTTCTCTAACATCAAGACTGCTGAGCCGGCATTGATGCGATCTGACGAGTGCAGGATAGTTGAGACCCGGCATACCCAATGGGTTGTTGACTCGCCCTCTTCTTGGACACAGGCATCCAGATCCACAATTGACATAGGCTGCTTGCATGTATCGTTAAAATTCTTAATAAACCAGGCTTTTAACTCGGCCCATGACCCAATGGAGTTAGCAGGCAGCCCTTTCAACCAAGTACGATTTTTTCCATCCAACATCATGGTGAAATACTTAGCACATGCAGCATCAGTAACATCCAAGAGTTAGATTGCCATCTCATAACTCTCAACCCATGCCTCAGGGGGTAAATCAGCTGTGTAGTTAGGCACCTTGCGAGGACCCTCGAAATCCTTAGGCAAACTATCATTACACAGAGCCGGCACTAAGCATGGCACACCCAAAGTTCTGAAGGTTACGCCTGTTTCCACCGAGGTTGTCGGATGAGCCGGAGAATGTTGACGAGCTGCGTATTGAGCCGCCAGCTCAGCCCCCCAACGCGCTCTACCCTGATCCACAACATTCTGAGCGTTACCGCCACCACGCGCCGGCTCATGCCCTCGAGGCGAGTTGCGGTTTCGTCCACTGCTTGTCACGGCCGGTTCATCAGTATGCCTACTATAACTTTTGCTCGGACATGGCGTGGAGTGGATACGTTCACGACTGTATGAATAAGCCGCCTGTTGAGCCACAGCCGTGTGGAGCAGCTCCCCGACCCGTTGTATTTCTATCGCTGCCGGTGATTCGCCCTCAAGTGGCAGAGCCGCCAACCGTGTCGCCGCAGCAATCATGTTATCCAAAGGATTAGAATAATGACCTGGTGGTGTCGGCACATATTGAGGCGGAGTATTATTCAGACGAGGCAGCTCCGTCGTGCGCGGTTGAGCTGGCGCTTCATCCTGGTTTATCTCTGGTTGGTTACTGCTCCCCGCTCCAGGCATGCAAAAGAGGTTTCTTGCCTCGTAAACCGGAGGTAGACAAGGCTGATGCCTCCTCCTCATGACTTCATTTGAAGCGTTTTGATCCATCGTAAGCCGGAAGGCCTCTGACTGAATCCGCTGTGCCTGAGCATCTAGGGCAGCCCGCTTTGTGGCCATCCTGACGTTATCTGCATTCAACTCCTCCTTGGCCTATGCTACCTCATCAGCAACTTTGCAACTTCCGCGTTGTGTTGAACTTGATTTGCCGGGCTAACCTCCATTTTTAACAAGGTTGTTAGATTATCCAGCAGATCAGTCAAGACCCGAGCCGACGGGCGCACAGGGCTTCATGCCCAAGCTGCCATCACCGTTGCTGACCCGGAAACCATTGCTGCCACAGTCGAAGAATTCTGCGCGGGCTATGTACCGGCCATGAAAATCGCAACCCTATTTGGCGCTCATAGGGGTCCGGAATACTATCGCCATCGGAATAGCCCCCAAGCCGGCCATCTTGCAGTTGGTACAACGAATCAGTGTCGCTAGTGGACGACTCTCCACCGGAGTAGACAACCGTCTCACCACCAGACATCGATCTATCCTCAGATTCCGCCCCATGGATGAATCCCACGAAGGCACGCTTCACAGCAAGCTGAACTCAGGCGGGTTGCGCACGCTGAGTCGTCTCGATGATGTCGGTGCAGATGTCCGGCTCAGGGCCCCAGCCTGCATCATTGATGTAGAGCTTACCGCGATGACTCTTGGTCATTCGGCCCACAGTGTATCCCTTGATCCCTTCAAATTTGCCCTTCAAGAACTCAAAACTAGAGTGCGCTAGCCCCACGGTGGGCGCCAATTATCGTGAAATTGTTACGGCGGATGCCCTAGTGTGAGGACTTAGTCGTGGAGCCATTGCCACTAGGTTAGCTTAAAGGGGTTAAACGAGACAAAGGACACA
Organism: Triticum aestivum; assembly: GCF_018294505.1. Lineage (NCBI taxonomy): Eukaryota > Viridiplantae > Streptophyta > Magnoliopsida > Poales > Poaceae > Triticum > Triticum aestivum. The sequence continues at coordinate 509,723,731 of NC_057804.1, forward strand.
GGGAGTTTATACTGGTTCGGCCCCTTGCGATGAAGGTAAAGGCCTAATCCAGTTTGAGGTGGTATTGTTTATGTCTCGATTACCAGGGAGCGATTTCGCTTGACCTAGCTTTCAATCTCTTGTTTCTTGCCCTGAACCGCCGCCGGGTCGTCCCTTTATATACACAGGTTGACGCCCAGCGGCTCATGGAGTCCCGGCCAACTCATAAACAACATGTCCGGCTTGATGACTAAATATACTTGCCTTACAATATAAGTGATACACATATGGCGGTTTACCCCTATGGGCCTTAAGTCGCCTTTGGGCTTTGGGCCCTCGCCTATGAACCACCATCTTCAACATCTTCACAGGCTTTGCATTGATGAACCACCATTGGTATGACCCGGCCCCTCCTGGACGGGTCATACCCAATAGTCATATCCCCAACAGTGCCTCTCTCCGAGCACCAAAACAAACCCTAGGTCCAATTCCTTGGATTGGACGACGACGGTGCCATTATCCTTTTTTGAAGGCTCCATCTTGTTGAGAAAGTATCCTGTGCAACGGCAGAATTGGTGCTCCTGATGCACCAGGGACTTATGGGTCATTGGATGAAGAACAAGGGGACATGATCTACCTCAAGGTGGGTTGTTGGTACTTTTGTATACTATAAGTGCATCTAGTGCCACCCCTAGTTGGTTTTGGAGTATTGACGACAAACTTGGTTGAGGGACTAACGTGTTTGTGAGAATTGCAGGATAACACAGGTAGTAGTCCCTCATTGATTTGGTTTACCTACCAAAGATGACCCCTAAAAATGTATGAAGACAATGAAGACAATGGTGGTTCTTGAAGACATTCACGATGAAGATTATGACCTGTGAAGACATTCACTTGAAGACTATGGAGTGTGAAGACATAGTTGTTTCGTAGTTTCCTTTTATTCGTTATTGAGTCATAGGAACCACCGTACTGTTAAGTGGGGTCCAAGTGAACAAAGTCAGATGACTAAAGTGATGCTCAACCAAAATCCTATGTCTTCGAGCGAAGACAATGAGAGCAAATCTTATCCAGAGTTGGATGAGTTAGCTTTGCTTATAGCCCAAGCCAAGCTGACGCGTGTGTTTGAAATCCGACCGTTGGACACGTGTCGGTTCCTTAGTGACCTAGGGTCATTTCGGACATATCAGGTCGGGTTGCCTCCTGGCTATAAATATCACACCC